>NW_024538605.1:0-252937 GCF_016647635.1 Suillus subaureus | reverse complement strand
ACAACTCATTAGTTATGAAGACTTACATAGAACACTAATCTCCTGCCAAGATTGCTTACAAATACTGTACTTTGAGCTGTAATCACCTACTTGTCTCCTGCCACATCATCATTCATCATTCATCATTCATGGCTCTCTTCATGATACTGCAAAACCAAAGAAATACCTCCAAGCAGTTGTTATACTTCCCTTCTTTGGCATGTTTTCAACTACCCAAGTCATGAGCTCTTGTAGAGTTGAGAACATTACTTCCCTGCTAACATCCTATATTAGCAGCTTCCTGAACTTCTCTTATTTTAACATGCTATAGACTACCCTGAAAATGAAGCCGGTGAGCAGGCATGGTATCCCTTTCTTGTACATGAAAATAGCATGGTACTCCAGTTGCTTGCTGTTAAAGTTCTTTAACTGTGGCAAGTAGCATTTAAAGCAATAAGTGTAAGAAGTGAATGAGAATGCTTTCTTGAAGAGATAGTACTCCTCTAAGGATATGAATCTGATATCAAGGTAATCACTGTCATTGGCTTCCAAGATGAGTTGTTCCTTCCTTCTGAAGTAAAAAGAGTAGTAGTTTTTCAAGACCTGCATATACTTGTTGAGGCGTGAGGTCTGCACAAAATGACTCAACAGTGCTTGATTCACCTGACCTGCTCTAGATGTGTAGGTGTGGAAATCACTGGGTTATGATGAAGGACATGGTAGCTCCATCCTTGAGAAGATGGCCCATACAGTTGGTTGCAAAGCACACTACTGATGCTAAACCCATTAGTGATGTCAAGAGATGATTAGAGTAGTCATACCTTGAAGGAGTGATCATCCTCCAATCTTGGGGCATACTATTAAAAGGCAGATGGTCAGTGCTAGCAGAGTTTGTGACATGAGAATGACTAACTGGCTGCTGTGTGATTACCTATCTAGACTATTGTATAGATCTCTGCACATAAAACTGTAGCCTGTGTGGCTACCAGGTGATGAGACTGCTCATAAAACTGCTGCCTGTGTGGATATACATGGACCAATGTAGCTTGGACTTTGTAACAGGGAAGATCAGATATTAGTAAATATTAATAAGATGAGATAGGATAATCTTGAGCTGGTGATCTGGATCATAGTGGTACTGGGACATACCAGTCCCTGACTTTAACTTAGCAATAATAATAGATTGGGAGTAAACAGTCACAATCATTTGAACACAAAGCTAATGCTGGGGGAAGAAAGACTACAGTCACAGGAGTGAGTCAAAAATCTCTAAGAAGCAAAGAAGGATTAACAAATTTTGAAATATCAATGCCTATCAGAACAGATCAGCCTCACATTTTCACTTGGATGAGAGACCTGTCAAATCACAAGTGTCTGAAAATGATATTGGAAAACAAACACAGAAATCAGGCACACAGGTAGGAAAATATAGGGCTAGAGTTGCATGGATCAATCTCCTTGCCATTAGAGACAGATTGAAGTTTAGGGTCTATTATTCAGGACATTAGGAATTGTGGTGATGAAAAAAACATCAGCGGATCTATCAATCAGTGATATCAAGCAGATTAAGAATGCACACTCACTCACAAATGGAACCAGACAAAGTACCTGAGCTGGACCTCCTTGATAAGGAAGCCATCATGGTTGCATCAGGACAGCATCAACTTGCAGCTCTGCAAAAATACCATCAGAGTTTCCAGGATGAAGTGACATCATTAGACAAGAAATAAGAAAAGATCAGGGGACTCAAGTCACTCACTGAAGAGCATTTCCATGCATAAAAGACTATGTAGGATAAGATGTCAGTAATCCTAGGATTGTTGGAGCAGATCAGCAAATAGGGCATCATAGTCTATGATAGTAGTGAGTAATTGTCTGTATGTATTACTGTTGCCAGTGCATCATCAAACATGAGTCATAATAGACTACATCCATACTGGCACTGGCAGGCATTTCCAATATGTAGTACTAAGAGGATATACCTGCAGGAAAATTATTAGCAAAGAATAACAAATTTGCTACATATCTTAGCTAAAACAGCACTGCCCATGAATACAAAGAGATAGAGGAGGAAGTGTTAATTACCATATTTAAGAAGATGTTGCTGGCATATCACACAACACCTGTTGACTCCTGAGTTCATATAGCAAGCAAAATACTATTTGAGGAATGGAACATGAAAAAGAATGTGCACTTGCAGAACATGTTGCACAATGAGCCATTGTGCATCCTGTTCACAACTCAACTCTTACAGTTGGGCACTCATTTTCACAGGAGGCACAAGTTCTTAGTGATGTAGCTGGCTAAATCAATCAACATATGCATACAAGTGAGTTGATGTCATATATAATGTGAGAACAAGTTACGGATTCTCAACATATATTCAGATATACCTTGTATGGATAGAATCATAATGCAGCACACTTCAATTGCTTTTGTCTTGGAAATCATTTTCATCCTAGAAGACCATCAATCACCTGTTTGATGGCACTGAAAATACAGATGAGAATGCACAAGTAAAGCTCACCCAACTATGCAAGTCTATGACAGTGTGTATACCAGATGAGGCAGGCAAACTCTCAACCTGGACAGAGGTCACAGAGGTCATAGGTAAACTCAACAAACACACAGAATCAGCCTTTGCAGGCAAGGAAGACTATTTAAAAATGACACCTACATATGTGATGCCCTTGAGCATATAATATCGACCTCTCTCCTTGTCACACAGACAAATTTACAACAGTGAGTCCACAACATGCCCATTATTCACTCTTGTGAAATTACATTTCACATACTTGAAACAACTCAAGGGCTATAATAATGACTTTCTTGAACCAGATGAGGATATTATTTATGAATTTCAGAACCTGAAGAAGAGAGCTAAAGCCAAGGAGACACATGTCTCTGATAAGTACAACATCACTCCTCCCATTGCCCAAGCTAATGAGAGTTCTCAGCTACTTGCATATCTAACAGAACTTAACAATCAGACACCTTTGGGCAAAGTTCCATGTCCTGTTCCTAAATCACACTCATCATGCCTGGTTCCTTATAAACAGCCATAGCCATCCTCTGTGCCTTCTCAGAGTGAGAACATATCCACTGAGCCTGGTGTTAGATCTGATGATGATCAATGTGGTCATACTCAATTATCATCAAGTTGGGTTGATGATTGTTGAAGCATTGTGCCAGAGTTTTCTGATAGCAGGACCCATCTTTCAACACCTGCTGATGAAACAGTTACATCAGCACATGATATGATGGGCAATAATCAGTTTATATTATCTTATTATTATCATTCAACTGGTGATTTCAAAATCATGTTATAATAATACCAAGATATGGCTTCCACAGGCCTGAACTTGATGTCCTGCAAGTTGTCTTCATTCATATGTTTTATAGAGTGGCCTTCTGACATACATGCACAGTTAACAATCTCACTAGTATGCTACCTGCCCTTACTTCAACATCAACTGACCCTGTTGATTGGTCCAAAGGATTCACTACAAAAAACACCACCCAATAAAGGTTCAACAACTCTGCTGGCTTGCAGAGCAAAAGAAAGAAAGATTGCTCTCACTCTGGGGTGATAGAAAGTCCACCAACTCTCTAGGTGTTGGTCAAAGCAAAGAAAGCAAAGATCCACTGGGTAACACCAGGTCAACTCTGGTGAAGTGCAATGAAAGCACACAGGAGAATATGGAGCACAAAGGTGTATGAAGCATGGGAATAACATGTAGGCAGTGTGCTGTAGAGACTCATACCTCCGTATGCCCATAGAGCCCTATATTGTGATGTATCTGCATACAGTTCACAGCATGAACTTGTGGCATCATTCCATATATCATTCCCTCACTCAGCCTATACACATGTGATCTTCCTGTGCATCACATGACATGCACGCTACTTTCCCGCAACACTTTGTGTGCGCATCCCACACACTTTCCTGCACTTCATCACCCATAGCATCCATCCATTGTCCAGCAAGTCTTACTGGTACATTTTCACATTTATCCTTATCATGACACCACATTCCATCATGGACCCTTACTTATATATACCTTCTTCATTCCCACGCCTTACTTGCATCAGCTCTGCATCATGGGAACACGCTTAGTTGCCTTTTGCATGATAGCATTCACATTTTTCTATCACTTAGTTAGCTACCACTTAGTTCCCAGTTAGTATTCCTCAGTATCCTTCAGCATAGTGCATGCATTCTTGAGCCACAGTCAGTAGCATTTGGCAATCACACTCTATCATCATCGCATTTGTCATTCTCACACCCATCAGTATCAGTCATCATCTTCCCTTAGTCCCCATTACATTCCTGGCCCTTTGCACACTTTTGCCTATTAGTGTGCAACTTTCCTATACTTCACATGCCCTACCACTCTCTGTGTACACCTTCACCTTTGCATGTGTGACTTTCCCATGCTTCATGCGACCTGTGGATGTGTTGCACTCACTTCCCCTTGGGTCAAATGCACTTGGCTTTGCACAGTATAGCAACCTAGGCAGAGCTGAGGTGACCACATATATACTCTGATTTGGTATTCCTTGTAGTGCCATAGCTTAGTAGTTGATTCCTTCAGTGCAAACATCCAAAAGACTTGTGGATGACATGAAGACATGAACTAAGACTGCTGAGAGGAGACTGATGATAATAGACTGATGATAATCAGTCTTTGATAGAGATAGAGATAAATCTGAAGGCTTCCTGCTAGCATGCAATGTTTATGTGGATATTAACAATCAAATCTACAGTGGCTCAAAAAAGTGTCCCAATGTTTGTGGATTTTTGTTAAGGTCATACTCAAAAGCTAATGGATCCTAAGGGCTTCAGCCTCAGCTTGTGTGCTGTGCCCCTTACCCAAGTATTGCCCCTTATTTCAGGAGGGCAAGACTAACATGTCCAGAAGGTCGTAAGAGAAGATTGGTAATGAGTAATGACAGGAATTGATAGATAGTGTGTTTATAAGAATGGGAGAAGTGATTAGAACATCAGGAGGAAAGACCAAGTACTGTAATTATAGAGATTGTATTGGTCAAATTCAAAGTCAAAAAAGTGTCCTAATGAGTCACCAGATTGAAATGTCCATATATTCACACAATAACATCAGATTCTCACGCTATAGTGGACAAAGATAACACAAAGAAGCAGAGCTTCCTGACATCTCCCTATAGCTTAGTCATATTCCCACACCCTGACTCACAATCAAGCAATTACATGAAAATCCACAAACATTGGGACACTTTTTGAGCCACTGTACATTGAAGAGAAGCAGAAGATTATTTTTGTTATATGGGGCATGTTATGGTTATCTCTTTTCCCTTTCACCTCTTCACTTATTCACATTACTAATCATTCTCAGACATTCCATCATATTCTATCATATGATTCCCATTCTCTTTTATGAGTTGCTATTTACTTTCCATCTCTGATTCATTTATTAAAGCTTCACTTTAATCCTCCTATTTGACCTCTATCTCTTATGCTTGTATTCTTTAACTTGACCTACACAGACCAGGGCCTGCAATATACTGCTTAACTCACATGTCTCATAAATAGGTTCACACTTAAGACTCTTTGTTTTCATCAAGATATTCTTGTAATGCCAAGCATAACAGGGCATGAAAGGTTGAGTGGGAGCAAAAATTCCACAAAGGACATTGAGGGTTGAATGAAATAAGTACTATTGAGCAGGACCTTTTGCATAGCTACTGAAAATGTGTCAACCTGATGAACAGATCAAGAAAAAATGTTATGCTTAGACTTATGGTGTGGGAAACACAACAAGAAGAGAACTGGAAAGTAGCCTTCTAAATGTTTGGTCAAATGTGCTATGCCTAGCTGCTATTCAACCCTAAAGGGTTTCTGGACTAAGCTCAGTGCTCAGAGAGGATAGGAAATCATGATAATAACTCCCAGTCTCAGATTGGTACTGGTAAGTGGTAAAAACTATAATGATTACATAAGCACCAAAAGTGCGAACATAACACTAAGTAATATCTGCCTATACAAGCCCACAGTAAGTAAAATCTCTACAACAGTGTGGAGGGTTGTTCTTACAGCATCACAGGAAGTGTTACATAAATGAATCTGATCTGATCACAGCTTGTGAAATGCTAAAAGTTCCACTCCTTTGAACTGAAACCTTAAGAGGTCTGAAAAATCCAGAAGCTATGCTAGGACAACCTGTTGACCCAAGACAATCAGCAGGGTTTTTTTTTGCATCAGTAATCAGTTAGGTGATCCATCACAGATGTAGTTTAATTGATTGTATCACATGGATATTTCTAAAGGCCTTTGGACTGGATAAAATCACAATTTTACTAGAGTGTGATCCCTCATTCACACAACAGCAGACTTCATATGATGGATGATGACAATTCACTGGACATTCTACAGCAAATCATTAAATTGAACATCCTGGATCCAGAACCATGGGGATTGAGAATACCAGGAGCTACTGGTCATTCACATGAGAGTGTGTCTATGGTTGGACAAAATGATCATGTGACTGTCGATATTAGAGCACTATTGACAGACATAGAGTCATGGAAAACTGTACAGTGGCTCAAAAAACTGTCCACATGTTTTGACATTTTTCACTATCTATGATATTGTGTGAGAACAAACGAATGGCTCAAGGACATGGTTATACCACATTGTAGTATGGCTTCAGGGCTTTCATTTGAGCCCTACACCGTGGGAATCGGTGGAGATATGGTGGAGATACAAGGCTTACAAAATCATGACTCATGCAGACAGTTTTTTGAGCACATCTCACAGTGTGTGAAGAGACAGGGAATGTGATGGTGGAATTGATGTAATAGGTGACCTGGACAGCATTATCAGCCTTTCCTGTAGTGATATGTTGAATAATAGCCCTCCTATCAGTAGAGGTGAGCTTGGATGGACACCCTTCACAGAAGTTTTCCTTGTCTGTGTGACTTTCTTTGATGAACTTGGCCACAGTGGACTTGGATACTCCAGTTCTAGAGGAAATTTGACAAGCAGAGAGGCCAGAATAGGAAAGAGAGAGGATATTATCCCTTTGAGCAGAGGGGGTGGCTTTCATGGTGAATATAACCATGACATAATGACACCACTTTATAATTTATTTAATGGTGGCATGATTGTTATGGTGTCATAAATGATGATTTATATAGTTTTAATATGTGCTCAAAAAACTGTCTGCATGAGTCATGATTTTGTAAGCCTTGTATCTCCACCATATCTCCACCGATTCCCACGGTGTAGGGCTCAAATGAAAGCCCTGAAGCCATACTACAATGTGGTATAACCATGTCCTTGAGCCATTCGTTTGTTCTCACACAATATCATAGATAGTGAAAAATGTCAAAACATGCGAACAGTTTTTTGAGCCACTGTACATGAGGAGACTGATGAGTTTGAAAAGCCACAACAAAAGTGAGGAAGGTGATGAAAGTGAGTTGGACAGCACTGTGAGCACATGTGCTAAACCCCTATTTAAATGCAAAGGTAACATTTACAGCCTGTACAGCAACAGATTATATGATGGATTATTTGTACAATTGTTCATGCAGATTATTCCCGCAGTGTGAGCTCCAGTGTGACTTTGTGTGACATACAGTGTGACTCCATGCTGAACCTCCTCACTGTCATATATGGCTTGCTTGCAAAAGCCAAAATCCATGTCAGCAAATCCTAGGAAACCACCATCTGGAAAGACTCATTTGATAGTGCAAGAAAATGTGCCATCTGAAATCTCGACAACCAGTACAACTCAGACCAATTGGACTGAAGATTACACCTTGAGGCTGATCAAGTTCCTGGCTTCACATAGATCAGAAGCTGGTGATGGAATGAACTTCAAGATTGGAGTCTTTCAAGCTGCAGCTACTCATTTCCTTGAGCCTCCTGAAGGAGTTTCAAAGGCAGGATGGGTGCCACCTGTTGCAAGAGATTCTCATGCTTGCAAGAACAAGTAGGCTGCAGTAAGTGTATTTATTCTTTTCTTGATGCAACTCATACATTTTCAGATATGAAAAAAGTACAAGATCATTCTTGATATCAAGGCCCAGTCTGGCTTTTCTTGGGATAATGAGTTTGGTGCTGGCATTGACAGTATGTCAGAGGCAGTACAGGCTGCAAAGGTCAAGGTATAATTTTTTTTCTGCAGTATACTATGTATCTCAGTTTTGATTCAAGAGATGCCCTGATGCTGCACCATTTCACAACAAGGGATGGCCACACTTTGATGAACTTAATACTCTTTTGTCCACTACTGCTTCAAAAGGAACTCACACATTTCATGCTATGGAGGAGTCCCATGAGCAGTCACCTGATCTTGATTTTCTGAATGAAGAGGGTCTTCCACAGCCTGAGCAGGTCAAGAATTTGTCTCAAGATGATCAGGATGTTCTAGATGAGAGTAGGGAAGCCAGACAATATAGAAGTATGGTATGGCTCTTTGTCAAGGTATGGAGTAATATAGGCTACAGTAATTGTAATAATTAACTGTGCAATCATTGCCACAACAGTTTGCAAGAGACAGAGCCTATGTAACAGGTCCTTTGGATGAGGCATGGTATGATGTCAGCACAGTTTTGCCCCTATGTTAGGGTTTGGATGAGTGACATAAGAAGGTGCCAAAAAGTCACACCAGGTTGTGTGGGAATAATCTGTTGCTGTACAGGCCCTTATACTCTTGCACAGGGAACAAGGTAGTGACAATGCTACTGACTGATGTACCAGCTCAGAAGATCCAGCATTCAAATACATGGGTCATCCATGCCACAATTAGCCCAGTTCCCAAACATTAAGAACACATACTTGGGAAAGAGGCACAGCATACAAGCTGAGGCAAAGCCCTTGTGATCTGACCCCCCTTGAGTATGCAGCCTTAACAATGTGAGTGCTTAGTTCATAATAAATCATACATAGCATTAAAATACCTATTTATTCTTCATGACCAAAGCTAGTGCAATGGCCCAACCAGTTGTATGGACAGCTGTGTTAGACACCTGGGCAACCCTCAGGTTGAATGAGTGGCTTGAGGTGATAGTGGCAGACTTTTACTTATCTCATATGTGGTATGGGCTATTCGGCAAATCATGCAGGAGATATATTGGTCTACATGTAGTGAGAGTAACTGAAAATGACATTGAGGATGAAGAAGTCAAGAACTTCTGGAGGAACAATCTTGTTACCTATGCTTCATTTCCATTTCATTATTTGTCATCCATTCCTACTTACCAATAGACTATCCATATGCTTTGTACATAGCCTCAGATCCTGCTGATTTATCATTCTGTTAGATACCTATAGTATATAACCTCCTGTAAATCTCTGTAACACCTGAGTTCAAATATCATCTTAGTTCTGCTCATTCCTGTCCTCTAGACCTAAGTATCTCTACTCTCATCACCCTCTGAGACTTAGGATTGATTCCTATCATCTATCCATATCCACCTCTGTCTATGACAGTCCATACCATTAGTTTCTAGTCTGGACTCATCTGTGTTAGCCTTACAATACTTATCCTACATCTGGAGGTCATCCGGATTCACTATGCTACTCATCTGATCCTTTGGATGTGTTAGCATGTCCTTCTGAAATAAGGGGCAATACTCGGATAAGGGGCACAGTGCATGAGCTGAGGCTGAAGCCCTTAGGATCTGTTTAGTCCTTGAGTGCGACCTTAACAGTTATGCAGGCTGAAGAATATCTGCAGTCAGATCCAATCCTGTGGATCCTATCCAGGATCTGGTTTAAGCTGCTTAGGTGACAGGTGTGAGAGATTCAGAGGACACAGATATCCATCATCAAGAAGAATCCTCCAAATCTTGGCATACTGACTGGCTTGCTGAATCACATGCTTCACTCTACTATATTAACCCCTATCATTTATGACTTTCACATCCATGAATCCCTCACCCTCCTTTAATATAGAAATGTCCTTAAGACAGCAGGGAAGTTTTTCTTACTAGATTTCAACCTTGACAGTGACACCTGCCTAGATGAGGTGCAGCAAATTAATGACATGAATGTATTAGCCCTCATGGGCATCAATGCAAAGGCTCAATGGGATAAAGTGATAGGAAAAATGGATGGATGGCAAAGTCATGAGTCAGAACTGGAGGACTATCCCCTTGGTCAGACACCAATATGAACACAACTTAGAGCAGCCATTTCAAACTTACCTACAATGGTCATGAGACTATGGACATGGTTACCCAAGTTATACAATAGTCCACTTTCTGTTAGGCATTTGATTGTAATATTCACAAGGCACATGTGGCTGATGCTCACACCTGAAGTCTTTAAAGGCATCAGACCCCACCTGAATTCACTTCAGGAGGCCATGAAGTGTTGGACAATCACTAGCATCAATGACACCCTTGCTGCAGTAGCATTTGAAGCATGCAATGCTGGGCTGCATAACAGTACAGGTGTAACTCCAGGTTGCATGGGTCCTAGGTTAAGAACATTTGTGGACAGGTGCTCATTATTATTTCCTGACCCTGATACATCACATAAAAATAACACTCAGTGGTCCACACTGTGGGAGGGAGATGGGTATATTATAGAGTTTCACAGGATGATGAAGTTAATGGAAGTGGATCAGCAGGCAGTGCTTAAGCCAGGGTTATGCAAGGTATTTTTGGACCTGCACTGTCTCTGTGTGAGCAGCATAAGAGTGTGGATGCAGAGGCATGATGCCATAATATTCACCACAAATCCTTCATTTTACAGGATCAACTGTGTTGGACAGGGGGCAGAGAGTCAGAGAAAGGCTCCAAAAGTGCATTGCATGATGAAGCTGATCAAGGCAAAGTGCATTTTTGTGGCTGACCTGATGGACCATCAGGAAAAACTGCATCTCTATATAGAAGACCCTTCTCTATACAGTCTATGACCAGCTATAACAGTATATAGACTGCTATAGAAATTATGTAATTCTATAGATTCCCATAAAGTACAACTTTGGTTTTCATCAACTTCCTTTAGTGCTGGATGATAATTTAAAATACATTGTGATGTGCCCTTTCATTATACCACTCAAAGAACAGTATGCCAAGACCACTGCTACTGGTCTTCATTGTCACAGTTACTCTCACTCCAAAGGTGTGCCAGACAATGTTTAGATACTGTTCATTTAGATAGAACATTGTGCATCCAAGGCATTTGCTAGGGATGAAGACCAGTCTCACCTTCTGCAGCCTCTAATCTATTCTTAACAGTCTCTTGGTGTCCCCCCTTGGGAAAAGTTTAGCACAGTCTATATAGACAAATTTCATGATGTTATCAATTGCCATTGTTAAGAACCATGCTTAAGGGGGGGGAAAGCTAACTCAGAGGGACTTGGCCTCAGCTCGTATGCTGTGCCCCTTATCCAAGTATGTGCCCTTCATTTCAGATGAAGTCTGATGATGGTCTGACAAAGTCTGAAGGACTTGCAGGGGCTACTCTTATTGGAGTATAGAAGGACTTCCAGAGGTGTGTGGGAGAGTGCCAGAGGAGTACATGAAATACTCAGAGAAGTTCCTACTGCACAAGAAGTGGAGAGACACCAAGGTAATACCTCTAGTGGAAATAGGATAGAAGGGTAGGAGGTCTGGAGGATAGGAGGTCTGGAGGTCTGGAGGTCCAGAAGTATGGAGGATAGGATGTCTGGAGGTATGAAAAACAGGACATCCAAATGTACAGAAGTCAGGATGTCCAGAAGGAATAGGGGCTACATCAGACAAAGTCCGATGTAGAAGCAAACAGAGGTAGACTACCCTAAGGTAGAGTCAGAGAGACAAAAGGTGGACCAAAGTCCAGAGAAAGGGTAAGTGCCAAAAAGGCAATACTCTAGCCTAGGGAAGCAATTCCTAGACTTGGGACAGAGACATAGGGGACAAATCCAAAGGTTAGGATTTCCAACCTAGGGAATCTATCCCTAGGCCTTATGGAAAAGGACAACTCAGATAGACTGAAGTCCGGAAGAAGATTGGACAAGTCTAAGTTGATATTATAGCACAGCAGTCTTTACAGGGCCTAGTTCATGCTTTAAAAGAATGTCTGCTCAATGAAGAATGCATGCTCATATTATTCAGCTCACAAGGTGACACTGAATTATTTGCATACCAAGCCAGGTGTACCAGCTACCATAGCAAGCTATGGGAGCATGGAAGCACCAAGGCATACAACATTGACCTATGGAACTGAGGAGAGTCAAAGGTAATGGTATGTATCACAGCTTTCACACAGGGCATGGGCAGATCCAATATCTGATACATGGTGATCTTCAGGTCAGTATATGGACTTGTGGTCAACAACCAAATGATGAGTCATGCAGGTCAAGATGGAAAAGAGTCTCACATAGTTTTGTCACTGATGCTGACAGAATCATATCTTTTTGTAGATAGAAGACAAAGAAGGAATACTGCCTGGAAGCATTGGATGAGGTTATCCATGGTCAAGAATGTCATCAATCTTTCAACTCATTGCACTGAAGAGCCTCATGGCATCTCTTGTGATATATGTCATCCAGACAGCCTAGTACAAAAATTTGCCATGGAGGCTATCATAACTCCTTTTACTATAGCAGAAGATAGAAGAACTGAGGTTGTGCAGACCATGCCTCTTGCATTTATGCCAGCAACTGTGTCCCACTAGATAGTCACTGAAGTCAGTGTGGATAGGTTTGACAGTATTTCTTTCGATTACTTTGTATTCATAACAGGACATAGGAGCCTAACCCTACCCAACAAGCATCACAGGATAGTAATGCAATGTATAATGAATTTAATCTCATATCACCCTGTCTCAAGCTATGTTTCTCCACACCATAGAGGTCATCTATTAGCCAGTCAGTCATTCTCATGTCACAAACTCTGCCAGCACTGACCATCTGCCGTTTTATAGCATGCCCCGAGATTGAAGGATGATGACTCCTTTAAGGTATGACCACTCTAATCATCTCTTGACATCACTGATGGCTGTGCTTTGCAACCAACTGTATGGGCCACCTTCTTAAGGGTGGAGCTATCGCCTCGTTCATCACAACCCAGTGATTCCTACACCTACACATCTAGAGTAGGTCAGGTGAATCAAGCACTGTTGAGTTATCTTGTGTGAACCTCATGCCTCAACAAGTATTTGCAGGTCTTGCTGAGAACTTTCATTTGATAAGATAAGTAGTTGGATATAGCTCCTGATCTCATTGTCAGTGCTGGTGTTTTTGTTCATACTTCCATACATATACTATCCCTGGACACATTGGTTTGATGACTGGTGTGTGTTACAGTCAGGCTAAGTCTGTAGCAAGCAAATGAAGCAAGTCAGTAACATAGAACTTGGATTGGGGCTTGCACCAAGCCTGCTGCAACCAGCAATTGATCTAAGCTGCAAGTGCTATAATCAATTATCAACAATTATGATGGTAAGGTTGTCAATTGTTCTCTTTTCAAGGCTAAGGATGTTGGCAGCAACGAGCTTCAATGAAGGTACTTGATAAAGAGGAGAGCTTACTTAGGGCTCAAGGAGTAGGCGGTATGAACCAAGTAGATTCAAGTTAGAGAATACAAGTGCTACCCATAAGGTATATATACTGTTGGAAGGGATCAGGGCAGGTCTGCCATATTAGTGGTAAGGGTAAATGGTAAACAAGTCACAATGAGTCAAGATACCAAAGTAAGTAGAAAGTACCAGTTGAGTGGTAAGGGTAAAGGGGATGTGAGTCATGGTGAGTCATGACAAGTCAGAATACCATAGTAAGTAAGAAGTACCAGTTAAGCAGTAAGGGCATAGGATCGGTGAGTCATTAGATGAACCAAGGATAAGGTATAACCAACAGAATGGTTGGTAGAATGATCAAGAGAAAGAGAAAAGGGGTGATCACCAGAAGAGGAAAGAGTCCAGTGAGGGTGTGAGCGAGGAAAATGAATATAGGCTAAACAAGCAGATGTTACTGTAACAGTGTGAGATTAGAAGGTGTCCTAGTTAATTCTTATGATACTCTGGGAAGACTCCAATTTACTGGTCTACAGGCTGCACAAGGATAATGATATGTTCATTCTTTGTAGATCAAAATGTATTGCTCATGTCCTTTGATGCTTCTTATCATAAACCATTTAAAAAATACTCATAACACTGTGACAGCCCATGGTCTCCAGTAAGTAAATAATGGTAACTGGTAGGGCATGATAAGGTTCAATCATCTGCTCTTGACTGTCCTGATATATTGCTCCAGCACTTTAAACCACATTTGCTACTACACTACTGGGGCAACATTGAATAGTTGCAAATATTAGTGCTGAAAGGAGGTAAGGGAGGTGAGCAAGGGCCCAGGAGTGATCAATTACTACCCAGGGTAGCATGCCATGAGGAACAGCAATCCTCAGAAGCATCATAGACATTATATCTTAATTTCCTAATAATTGATCAGAAGCAGATTAGAACAAGCTCACTCTAATATTCAGATCCAACACAGATTCAAATGACTAGTATTCAGACATGGTTATTATATTGGGTTAGGTGCTAGGACAGCCATTCCACCCTCACACATATTGCTTACTTAGCCCACCTCTGGATTGAGGGTCAAATAGTCACCTTTCTCTACTATAGGCACCAAGTATTCCCACAGTGATTGTGACATCTGAGCATCTGTGGCTGACCACTCATGATCCACCTATTTTGGAATAACTGCTGAGTAGACATTTAGTATTGTCTGGCCTATTTGGGCATTCAAGAACTATATTATTATTTTCTATCTCTGTCACATAACATTTCAACTCATCCTTTCCTAGCATTCATCTATGAGTCAAATCACTTCATTAACATGGAGAGCCCCCAGGTATAAATTATACATGGCTGAGAACAAACCATGCTATGTGTCTTATCCTGAATTATCATATAAGAGATACTATAAGTAGTATTCGTTGTTGCCAGGTAAGCAATTGCTGCACCTCTGACATTCTATCCTCTAACATTAATCACAAATTGTAATTGTAGGCCCTAAGCCATATATTTTTGCTATCATGAGGGTGGTTGGCATAAGATATCCAGGCTATGAATACTGCACAAGCAGGAACATAAGATGTCAATCCATGATGGGTGAAGCATGTATAGCCTGCCAGAACAGGTATAGCAATGGTAAGCTCTTGTTTCCTTATGTTTCAATTCTACAGTCACAAATACATGGCTCAGTTGTTAAGAAAGAGGTGCAAGATCTGTACTCTGATGATGAATCTGACTCAGAGTCTCAATATTCTGACTTCTCTAATGAAGTTATCACTTTGGATAAGCAGTCATCTTGCTGGGTCAACAAGCTGCTAGACAAGAGGGTATGTGTGAGACTGGAGACAAAGTTGAAGGACATTAAGCAGCATCTGGCTGAAATGCAGGACATACACTGCAGGGCTGAAGAAGTCTGTATAGAATTGAAGCATGAGTTGAAATATCTGAAGAGATGCCTTGTGGACTAGTAGATACATTGTGTGATGCACATAACTAGATACAATGCTTACTGTTACCTTATATCTCTTGGACTCCCTTATGCACTGAGGCCAGATGTTATTTTTGTTGCACAGCACAGTCAAGTATATTGATCTTTGCATGTAATGTGACATCATTGGTATATTGTCAGACCTTCTTACATGTAAATATCTTACAATGCTGGAATAACCAGGGGGGATAATAATTTGTTAACTCCTGATGCATGTTGTGGCTGAATATCTCTTGACAAAGTGACTTACAGTCCACTTCAACAGGAATTTCCAGTGAATGTACATTTAACAGGGCATTGTTACTCTTGGGTGAAGTGGCCACAGAATGCATCTAAAATTACCATTATGCCTACATCCATATTTGAACACCACTATAAATTATTTGCCCATGCTAATCAATCAAGGTCATCACTCACTTAACTCTGCCATGATAATCTGTTAGTCACTTAGCTTAACATTTGAAGATGCAGCCATCCCCAGTACACACAGTAAGAGACCCTGGTTATGCCTCCTGCATAGGTCAGCCAGATGAAGCTTGTGTCACCTGCCATGAGCAGTGCACAAATTATATGTTTATTTTTACCCAATGTTGCCAATTTTTAGAATCCAAAAGTGATCATATCACAGTCATCCAAAATAAAAATCCTCCATATTCACATGGAAGTTCATGTGATTCTTCAAGTGATGTGATACTGCTGGGAAAATGGCTGAACAACATGGATGTGAGTGCCAGGAGGAAGAGAAAGATTAATCAAAGAAGAGGCAATATTTGGAGGTAGATGTCAGAAAGGTGGAGCAGCATCTTGAATGCATGAGGGAAGTCAGCAAGAATGCCAAACTCAGGTGCAAAGAACTAAGGCAGCAGCTGCAGTGCATAAAAAGGCATCTAGGGAATGAGTAGTTGTGGTGCTTTAAATATATTAGTGTTGATTAAATTAACTTTTGAAACTCACACAACACCATTTCATTATTGGAGTACCATATGTCCCCAACACCTCAGACATCACTTCCAAATAGTGCCAGCAGCTTGAAGAAGAAAATGGCTAAGTCAGACGTGTCACAGCAGGTGAAGCAGGTGAGAGACAAAATTGAGAGCTTGCACTCTAGTGTGATGTCATGCCACAAGGGCAGACATCAATGCTACATTGCCAAGCTTGAAGTCAAAAGTGAGCACAATTGTGATGTGAAGAAATATGACTGGCTTCATACTACCTGGGAGTACAAAGTATCCCAAGCCATGGTCAGCCATCAGTGCCTGCAAGAGGCCAAAGATGCTGAGATTTGGCTTCATGAGACAGATATTTGGGTCCACCAAGCACATTCCTTGGTGCTTGACAAGGAAGCAGAAACCCTCTGCCTCAAGATCCAGTTCCACCAAATGATGCAGTCTTCCAAGGCTGCATCAGATGGAGGAACTGGATGAGTTGTTCCATCATGTTGTCACCATTATCCATCATGACTGTCATTGTCATCATTTGTTGTTACTCATTTGTTCAATTGAATATGTGCATGTTGTATGTCTTGTGCTACTTTCATTCATGTTACATAGGTATATACATTTGTTGTACAGGTGTATTGGTAGTAGTACATGTTCAAATAAGCATTGTGGTTGGTTATCATCCTTCCCTACATTATACACCTGAGTGAGGACTGTCAAAGAGTACATCCATCAGCCTTGTATGAGCAGCTTGACCTGAAGTGCCTTCATATGACCTGTCACCAACTACTTCATTACCATCTGGACTCTTAATCTCTTGATCAATAAAATATTCCCCCTCTCCATGGCCCACTTTAGAGAACTCTTGTATGTTTCATCCTTCTTGCGATGCTCAATTTCAAAGCAAATAATCATGTTGTGCAGAATGATGCAATACTTGATCCACTGTATAGCAAAATCAAGGTCTTTCTCAGCCTGGATCCTGAACATGAGCTCTCGAAGGGACTGGAATCATCCCTTTAGAACAGCAAATGTGTGTTCAACACAAACACGGATCTAAATAAATAAAATCAATTTATTAAAATATGACCCTTCAAAAAAAACATCCCTTAGAGAGGTGATAATTAAATGACTTCTGGTTCTTTGTCAACTGCGCATTGCAAGGCTTCTTAAAAGAGGCAATGCACCATGGCTCCAATGGATAGGCACTGTCAGCCCACACCCAATGACCATCAGGTAGAAGGTCAGCATGCTCTTCATAGAGATAAGTAGATCAAAAAGCAAATACATCATGGACACTCCCAGGATGACCCAGAGAATAATATACAATGAGAAGGTTATGGGGCAAAATGACTGCCTAGAATTAAAATAATTACCTGACAGCCAAGGGAGTACTTGGATTTCCTATCATAAAATATCTCACCATAGTAGCCAGGTTTGGTAAAAAGATCCACAGTTGAGCCATCAATGGCTAGAAAGCCACCTTTCCACTCTGGGCAGGTACATGACTCAGCAAATTTGCAAGCTAGGTCAGTATCCTCAGAGTTAGCTGCTGGAAAGCAGACAAACTGATTATGGGCATCAAGTACCACAATCATCATACAATTAGTGCAATTAACTACAGACCCAACACTGACACCTGCCTATTAAGCAACATCCTCAAGGGTAATTGCATTGCCATAATGGCCAGCCCAATTCAAAAAAATAGCCAGTTGGATGGAAACAGGGAGCTGAGGATTGTTGGATTGGTTTTGGAAGATGGGATGATCAGATATATATTGATGATATCATCAAAGATCTCAGGATTAACAGAGTTTCTGCTGAAACAAGTGAGGGCGATGTTCTTCATGATAAACCAACATGTGAAGCTGAGGTGCTCATGGAGGAGGCTCATTAGGCTTGTGCAATACACAAGCCCTCTTAACCTCATCACAAAGAGCATTAATGGTGTGAAGAAGGCGGTCATAAGGCAAAGCAACATCATCAGAAGAGATAGAGCTATTGCCAGAAGAACCTGAAGTCACTGTCATAGGGAAAAGGGGAGAGGAAGGGGAAGGGGAGCTAAAAGACAGATTGATTGTGCTATTATCATTAGAAGTAGTAGTTGAGAGTGAGTTCCCAGAGCTAGAATCATTGCCAAAATCGGACCAGTCATCTAGGATGTCCTGGTACTGTGGTTTGGCCAATGCAAGTTCAGCCTGATCTACAATATTCATGAGTTCTTTATGTGCAGATTCATGAGGCATGGTTACAGCAGAGGCAGGGGTCAGGGGGATCAAAACTTCTATCCATTCTGTGTATATGTGACATACTTTGTTTTGGAGTTTCAATTTTCAGCAAGTTCCAAACCTTTGTCTCATGCTGAGCATGTTGGCATCATTGTTGACCTCCCTCTCAAACCTTGATGCTCACTCACAGCACTGAGCAGAACATCAAATTTCCAGGTGTCATCCACCCAAGGTAAGTAATTTTTATTCTTATTGCAAGTTGCAGCTAACCCTTATCTTATAGGAAATCTATTGTAGTCCCACATATGTTCCACCTGACCAGCACTATTGCATGACCATGGCTGTGATACACCATCTCCACCTTTCACTTGGTCTTGCATCTCCCTAGAGGCATGCAGACCTTGTCCCTGAGGGTTATCCTCCTCTCCCACCTTCCTCTAGTACTTACCTTGTTCTCTCCAGCACTTCATATGTACAGCTGAATTTATTCTTATGGGGACTTTGTTTTTTTTTTAATAATTCAATTAGCACTGTCATTCAAAATGCTAAGCCTATCTATGACTCATTGTGAACTACATCCTGGTTACCCCATACTCTCTAAAACATATGTACATAGCACACTTTGAAAATCCCAAGTCTTTAAATGTTTGATTTCATGCTGAAGTGCACTAAGCATGATTCAACTGTTCTTGAGCAAACTTTAGCCAGGAGTTTGAAGTGTTTAGCCAGCATCTAAGTGAGTCCTCAAAGTTTCAAAATTTGTTTTGAGTAACACTATTGTACAATTCTCAAATGACTTTCTTCATTAAACTGTGGTTGTCCTAATGTCAATGATATTGCACACACTTGATGCATTCTATGGAAGAAATTAGGTTCTACATTGTGGCCATCCTGTCCTTGCCTGGTGACCTTTGCCTGAATCATGGTCAGTATCAAAGGAGTTGAAGAAGGGTGTCATGATGATTTTAACTATACTCAACTACTGGCATGCACTAGATGCAAAACAGAAAAAGTATGTTAACAGCTATTGATCACATGTACTATGATAATGAGCTTACCCTTCTGTTAGTCTCAGTAGCCTGACACAGGTAGTATATTTGTATTGACATGGAGATAGCCTATGTACCCATTATTCATCAGCTTAAGTTACAAATTTTGATAAATGCAAGGACACAGAAGCAATGGGGAAATAAGTGATAGCAAGCCCCAGAGAAAACTGCTTTGTTTCTCCAATGGAGAGCGAGGACATGAGAGCAAAGAAGTAAATGAGACATAGTAAGTGTCAGAGCAAACTGCTCTGTTGCTCCCATAGAGAGCAAGGACACAACAAGAAATGAGAGACAGGACTCTGGATAAATTGGAGAATCATAGAACCTTACAGATGATGCCTGTTGATCCAACCTTTCACCTTACATTTGTTGACACATTACAAGACTTGAGAGTCTATGTAACATATCACAATAGCAACACTCACAGTTTCTTCTACCTATTATTTGATGGAATCCTCCTTTGAGGAGTCATCACTGGACTTGTTGCTCAAATGGTGTCACGGCATACAAGCTGAGACCAAGCCCTTCTGATCCAACCCCCCTTAAGCATGTGACCTTAACAGAAAGAGAGATTCTGTCATCTACATCAAATAGGAAATGATGCAATACATTGACAAATTTGGCACATTGACCACATAGTGAGTTGGTGCACAACAAACAAGACTAGCAACACACAAGGACACAGAACCTGGTTATTGTGTAGACTACAAGCCACAGAAGCTACTGCTAAGACTCTAACAGGACCCCTGACACCTGCAACACCTCCTACCTACAAGCTTCTAGCTTGACCCTGTGTAACCCCTACCAACACAATGGTAAAGATTCTGGATCTGCATGTGATTCTGACAGTGGAACTTAATGGTAAGATGCCTATGCACAGGTACAAGATGGTATTAGAGGATTTTAGGGTTTTGACTCATGAAAGTGGACCTTGCATCTTGATTTTGTCTGGAGTGGGAGTGGTGGGTCTCAATTTGGCATGCACTAATATCATGATTGTTATGGTGTGTGGCCTTGCTAATTGCTGAGGTTGATATAAAATGCTAACACATTATATTGTAGGACACATTGTGGTCTAAACAAGATGACTACCAATTGCATGGCTGTATCTATCATCATCCACAAACCAAATTGGTCCACATATACCAAGCTATTGCCTTTCAAACTACAGGAATTTTTCTTAACAATATATCATTTTCAAAAAAGGCTATGCATCAAGCTTTTATTAGGGCTGACAAGGAAATAGGTAAGCTGTAATTATACTTCAAGACCCCATAGACTGCACATCTAACAATTTTACAAAGAGAGCCTATTTATTATGAACTTGGATAGAATCATTCCAATAAAGAAATCAATGATCAGGATTGCCTAAGGATAGAACCTTATTGAGTCAATGCCTCCATCAGGAGTGATTGTCTAGACTTTTGCAGGATCTACACTCAGCACATTTAAATGGTATTGATGAGCTCAAGGTGTTATGCTTAACAATGAATACCCCACTCAAGTCTACCAAGAGACAAGCTTAGTATTGCTAAGGTCAAGATAGGGAATACATGAGTGTAACTACATGTATATATAATGGTATTCAGGTGGAGCTCTAATGTAGCTAGCCAATGATATAATGTTATGTAAGATTGTACCATAGAATATGATGGAACACTAAAGAATGTATGATGTCATCTGTGATAAGGTGAAGTTGTGAAGGTATGAAAGGTGACATCATGAAAAGGTGAAAGGGTGAAAAGGTGAAGGTGCTAGGGAGAACTGTAACACAAAGACCTTAAATAAGTTTGAGGCCTTGCAGATTAGCCTATTTCATCCACTAATTCCAACTACATTTGGATTAATCTGATGCAATTGGAGTTGTTCAAATGTCCTACCACAAGGGCTTGTAGCTTGAGACAAGCCTTTTCCAGTGCCTCTATCTATGACCTCATACTCTGCTACATGAGCCCTCATACCCTTGTGTGGCTGTCACACACATGTCATATGACACATGGTACAAGTAGCTGTCATATCCCACAATCTGGACTCACATTCCATAATATTCCCATGCCTTCCAAGCCTACATCCGGATCTCATATCCAACTTATTGCCAGATCCCCTTCTGCTGTGTGCTCCACACCTCAGGAGGATCAACTCTGCTCCAGATTTACCCCTGAGCTCCATACCTCCAGATCCTCACTGCTAGCCTGATCCATACTACCCTATCCTGTCCACCCTACATGCACTCCATCCAGCAAGACATCCAGACTTCACCTCGTCTCGGATTCAGGACTATATCCACCTCATCATATCCCAGTCCTGTATCCACCTCACCTTCCAGATCCTCAGATCTCCAGACCTCCAGATATCAACCATAACTATCTCTGGATGTATTCCTGCCCTCTGTCCGATATCCTGCACCTATCCCCATTTAGACATCTCTGCCTTTCTGGCTTTCAGTTATCTCTTGTTCCATCTTGCTTATTGATCCTTGTATGAGTCTTCATCTCCAAGTTCATTTACTTATGTTCTGTCTTACTTACTAATGTGTTTCCACATGCTCGTACATAGCCTTGCTCCTTTGCTTACTGATCACCTCAGATATTGTCCAGTATATAATCCCTGTAGATACTCCTGTAGTTCCTCAGTTTGAATATCATCTTAGACTTTGCTCTACTTGCCCAATCCTCTCTTGGACTTGGGTCCACCTAAGGCTGTCCTATCCATCAGGCCTAGGGATTGATTCCCTAGGCCAGAGCTTTGCCTTTCCAGCACTTACCCTCTTTCCAGACTTAGGTCCAATCCCTGTCCCTCCAACTCTACCTTAGGGTAGTCTACCTCTGTTTGTTTCTACATCAGACTTCATCCAATGTAGCCCCTGTTCCTTCCATACCTTCGGACATCCTGTCCTTCTGTCCTCTGTTCTCCTGCCCTCCTGTCCTTCTGTCCTCTGGACCTTCAGACCTCCTATCCTTCCATCCTGTTTCCTGTAGAAGTATTACCTTGCAGTGGGAACTCTCCTGAGCACTTCCTGCATTCCTCTGGAACTCTCCCGCACTCCTCCGGAAGTCCTCTAGCACTCCACCAGAGTAGCTAGCCTCCAGAAGTCCTCTGGACTTTGTTGGACCATCATCAGACCTCATATGAAATGAAGGGTACATACTTGGGTAAGAGGCACAGTGTATGAGCTGAGGCCAAGCCCCTCTGAGTCAGTCTCTCTCTCCTTTGAGCAACATGGTTCTTAACAGTAACTCACTTTTGCTAGCACACATACAACATCTGTCCTATTATTTCCTGGATTTCAATTAGTTTTGCTCCCTCCAAGCATGCACTGGTCTAGTAATGTCAGGGTCAAATGCACTCCAGTTTTTCACTTGTACCTTCTACCATGAGTCAGATCTCGACCTATATGCTTATCCTGGCCACATATATGAGTTGATGGAATGGCATGAGTCTGCTGGGTATGATTTTGAACCCAGCTGGCATCAAGAGGAGGGCTGGTGCAATCACATTTTGGCTGATTGGGATGGTACAGCAACCAGATTTCCACAAGCCCCAGCCATTGGCCTAGACCTCCTGTGGTATCCTGATATTGCTGCTATTTACATGATCAAGCAGTTTGTGGTTATGCATGGAGAGACCACAGAGCTCAAGGTTCAAGTCATCAAGATGATCTACAACCCAATTAAAACTATTATGAAATTTCACTTGAGTTTGTCAACATTAACTATTTTCCTTTGCATGTGTTTTAATGTTCCTTATTCTAGCTTGCATGATAAATATTATTACTTTTAGTGCAAGATATTCTTTCTATCCTATTGTGACATTTGAGGAGTGAAGTATGCTCAAGATTCCCAGACTGAGGCACCATCTGGACACCATTGCAAAGTATATGAAGAGGGGCTAGAGAGTTTACACAGTATTCAGGCTTGGGGAGACTGTGCTGCCTTATGCATATTCATTTCTCCTGAATGAAGAATAAGATCTTGTGAGATGATAACCAACATTCAGGCTTCAATGAAAGTGCTATATACCTTCAAAAATGATATTGGGACAGTTGAATATGAATTACATGTGTCTGAAGTAAGTTGTAAGGACTATTGTACAGTAATAGTCAGTGGTATGGGAAACATTTAATATTGAACACATGTATCCAACCAACAGGTTATAAGAGTGCATGATCTATGAAGTTGATGATTTTGTCTTTAACAACAGCATCAGCTTGGTACCTCTCCATCTCATCTTCAATGTGGAGGCTGATAAGGTCCTCTATCTCCCTCCTCTGAGAATTTGTTTGTGTGTCAAGTTATTCCACATTGTCCATCCAGATGTCAATTATCACAGTTTCATATTGAACCTCTTCTTCCAAATCATTAATAATGATCTCCTCGGGCTCCACACAATTACAGACCTGATCATTCTCAAGATACTTGATGTGGGATTCTACTTGTTCAGATATCTCTTGCAATTGGACAGTGTATTCCCTCCTTGTGGACTCTGGCTATGGGTAAATATCACACTATCTGGCTTAAACTACCTCTCAAGCAGCCAGAATGATATGTGTCATGTTTATTCCACACATCCATGGCTTTCTAGTATGGTTTCCTTTACTTACTGTCAAAACTGAGCACAGCCCCAACACCTGTGCACATTTATTGGACCAGGAATCAACTACTCTCATGTCTGACCAAATATCCCCACATGATGCATCAATACCACTATCACCCATCCTCCTGCAACTTACACAGCTGGAGTCCAATGCAGAACAAGGAGCTCTTAATGCTATTGACAAGGTATGTCATTATGCCTTACAACATTGTGGCTGATGATTAATTGATAGACCAGGGTGACCACAAGTGCTAGTATTAAACGCCCAGGCAGTCCTCTTATTTTGAACAAATCCTGTACTACTAGATACTCAATGCTCTATATACTGATTCAAATATTGTACTGGGATGCAAAAAATTGGGTGACTTGTAGTGTGGATGTGCTGTACTAGTAAACCTAACTAATACTCATACTTGATACAGCAACATGCACCCACAAGACTCACAGCTGTTATGGCACACTCACATAGGTACTCCACTTATGAAACATTGATGTTCTCATAGAGAAATGAAAACTTTTGTATCACTTTGCATATGAGAGCATCAATTTTTCATAAGATGAGTTGTTTGTAGAGGAGGGGGTCCAATAAGATGTAAATGAAGTTTTTTGCAAGTTGTTCATAGGCAAATAGTTACAACAGGTAGCAAATGATGTTTTCCCTATCAGACAATGAAATATGTTGAATGATCAGTCATTCATAGGAGAAGGGGTAATATCATATCCACATATCCAGATCTCAGATCTGATCCACATCTTATCTCCCTCCAACATCTCATCATCCAATCTGCCACTTGTCCAGTCTGGTCCACAATCAGTGCTTGTCTCCTTTCGGTAATCCCCTAACTCTGGTATTTCGGTTATCTGTATATCTGTCCTACTCACTGATCTGTTACCTATGCTTCATTTCTGTTTCATTATTTGTGGTCTGTTTCTACTTACCAATAGACCATCCATATGCTTTGTACATAGCCTCAGACCCTGCTGATTGATCATTCCATTAGATACCTATAGTATATAACCTCCTGTAGCTCTCTGTAGCACCTCAGTTCAAATATCATCTTAGTTCTACTCATTCCTGTCCTCTGGACTTGAGTATCTCTACTCTCGTCACCCTCCAAGACTTAGGATTGATTCCTATAGTCTATCTATATCCACCTCTGTCTATAACAGTCCAATACCATTAGTTTCTAGTCTGGACTTGTCCAAATTAGCCCTGCAATACCTATCCTGCATCCGGAAGTCATCCAGATCTGCTATGCTACTTGTCTGATCCTCTGGATGTGTTAATCTTGCCCTTCTGAAATAATCAGGTAAGGGGCACAGTGCATGAGCTGAGGCCAAAGCCCTTAGGATCCATTAGCCCTTGAGTATGACCTTAACAGGTAATGTGTAAAGCAAAAATTACAAGTTAGCATTGTCAAACAGTTGAACAATTTTGTCTCTCATTGATGCAAGCATCTCTCTGTGGTCCATACCATCATGAATGCCTCTGCTAATGAATCCATCAATGTCCTTCTTGTAGTGATCATTATCTGCCTCTAGCCACTCAACATTGTCATTGAGGATGTCAAGCATAGCCTGCTGACATTGCACCTCTTCTTCCAATGTGTCAATGTGCTCATGCTGCCTCTGCAACTCTTCAACCTCTTCAAAATGCCTCATGTGTGCCTCCTCAGGCTCCTCTCTATCTTGGAACCAATTAGCCTTATGGACCACTATCTTATTTGACTGTGTAAGTCTACAAACTGTCATAACTCTTGTGTGACAGTCTCAAACCATTTTCAGGCAGGTAATGAACCTAAAGACTATTTAAATGATGAAGTTGGAGAGTAAATAAGGTATGCACTGTTCTGCATATCTAGTCACTGAACTCCACCATCTGACCCACTTCTAGCCTGTCACCATCTTCTCAGGATCCTTTGGATCTCCTTGCACATGGCCATTGTCCAGGATATCACTGGGTGAGTCATGCTTCTTGATGTCTTCCTTTGTGAGCCACTCTGCTGATACAAGGACTGTCCTGAACATGCAAGCATGGTGGTCAATGGTGTCAACCCCCACTTGTTTGGTCGCAAATGAGCTTCTGAAGATCAATCATGAGGCTTGACCATAGACTGTGGTTGCACAGTGTGACTCTTCTCCAGTTAAGGTTCACTGATGCTAACACATGTGGTGTCATGATACTTTGAAGGGATTTGCTGGGTGTTCCATGTGCAGCTAGCATTGATATTTCATTAGAGGCATGTCAGACAAGTAAGGGCTTCAGATCCCTAGCCCTCGATGTGCATCTGTGGATGGACCACAAAAATGCCTACTTCAACACTGCTAGCCAAGAGAAAGCCAAGCTCAAACACAAGATCACATTTCAAATCACCAAAGACATTGTATAAATTGGATGCTCTGCTTTCCTATGGAGTGATATGGCCTGATGGAGGCTAGGCTCCTTCCCAACCACTGTTTTAAGTGTGAGGGTACATCCAAGGTCACATGATACAACAAAATTTCAAACCCAGCATAACCTTATTCCCCTCACACTCTCAGCAGCAGCTGGAAGATAACATTTGTGAACACCATCAGCCACAGTGGCTGAACCAGCAGAACACAAATTTTATTCATATAAAATAAAATTAGGGTTAGAAAGACACAGGAACTTTTTGTATTAGAAAATTCATGCTACAATTGAGTCCAGGACAGTAGCACAATGTCACAGTTGATGTTGACAGTCATACAATAAAACATTCATTTCAATCCATATTGACTACATTTGAAGATGCTGGAATCACGCCTTTTCAATTTTTCTTGATGCTACTCACTTGCCAGGAGCTCAACCACCATTCACGTGTCTGTGAACTCCTTGTACATTCAGAAGGCTTAATCAGTACAATTCTCAAGCATCCTTTGAGACCAAATAACTCAGCACACACAGTGACTGTTAAAAACCATGCTCAAGGGAGAGAGAGACTGACTTAGAGGGGCTTAGCCTCAGCTTGTATGCTGTGCCCCTTACCTGAGTATGTGCCCTTCATTTCAGATGAAGTCTGAAGGACCTCCAGAGGCTGGCTACTCTGGTGGAGTGTGAGAGGACTTCTGGAGGAGCACAGAAGAGTTCCAGAGGAGTACAGGAAATACTCAGAGGAGTTTCCACTGCACAAGAAGTGGAGAGACCCCAAGGTAATATCTCTATGAGAAACAGGATGGAAGGATAGGAGGTCCAGAGGTCAGGAAAACAAGATGTCCAGAGGTACAAAGAACAGGATGTCTGGGGATACAGAGGACAGGAGGTCCAGAAGGAATAGGGGGTACATTTGACGAAGTCCAATGTAGAAGCAAACAGAGGTAGACTATCCTTAGGTGGAGTCAGAGAGACAGGAATTGGACCTAAGTCCAGCAAGAGGGTAAGTACCAGAAAGGCAAGGTTTCAGCCTAGGGAATCAATCCCTGGGCCTGATGGATAGGACAGAACTTAGGTGGACCAAAGTCTGAGAGAAGATTAGGCAAGTCTAAGTTGATATTCAGACTGTCTACTGGAGTTGTACAGGGGTTATATACTAGAGGCTATCCAAGAGGATCAGTAAGCAAAGAAGTAAGGCTATGTACAAGCATGCAGAAACACATTAGTAAGTGAGATGGAACATAAGTAAATGAACTTAAAGATGAAACCAGTACAAGGATCAATCAGCAAGATGGAAACAGAGATCACTGAGAACTGGAAAGGCAGAGATGCCTAAATGGGGATAGGCGCAGGATCTTGGATGGAGGGTGGGAATAGGTCCAGAGATAGTAACAGTTAACAGACAAAGGTCCAGAGATCTGGGAGGCAAGGCAGAAATAGGACTGAGATATGTGAGATGGTAGATGTAGTCTGGAATCCAAGAGGAGGTAAAGTCCAGATGTCTTGCTGGATGGAATGTGCATATGGTGGACAGGATAGGGGTGTACAGATTAGGCTAGTAGTGAAGATCCAGATGTCCAGAGCTCAGGGGTAAATTTGTAGTGGAGCTAATCCTGTTGAGGTGTGGAGCACACAGTGGAAGGGGATCTGGGCATGAGTTGGATGTGGGGTCTGGAAATAGGCATGGAAGGTGTGGGAATATTATGGGATCTAGGTCCACCATATGGGATATGACAGTCACCCAACTCATACAAGGGGTACATGTCTGTGAAGTGTGCACCATGGCTTCCAAAGAAAGTGGTTTGCACTTTGGGACATTGAGTGCAAACATGCAACAACTCAAAGAGTTCAGTATCGAGGAGACCATACAGACAATGAAGTTTAATGCACCAGGATTATGGGATTGCTTGGGGCTCTACTTGGTGAGGATGAGAGGTTGGGAAGTAACAAAGACATGGTCATAAGTGATGTGGAAGAAGCTGTTGATGACTATTATTTGGATCAGGTGGAAGCAATAGAACTTGAGGGATTCATAAATGCACTCACCTCTGAAGGGGATATGGTGGCCTCAAAGTGAGATATTCATACAAATGATGTGCCACTATATTTAACATTGTCAGTATAATGCCTTGCTCACATGTCAACATCTTAGATATTGATTAAATCAGAAAAAGGTCATGATTTTGACTATCATGATGCAGAGTACAAACTGGAAATCCAATGCACTACAGAGCATCATCAGGATATTCTTGCAGTCAATGCACACACTGCAAAATGTAGTTGACACTCTCACTCACATCAGAATATCAATGTCCACAGATGCAATTCATACTGCAGTGAAATCTATGTCAGCAAAATCACAAAATGTGATGCAAGAACTTGGTTGAAGTCTCCTTGCATCATATGCCTATGACAATTTTGATATTGACCTCAAATCTCACTTCCTGTTGTGGAAAAATCAAAAATTCACTGAAACACCTTACCTCTGGCCTGATGTTACCGCTTTGACATAATATCACTATTGATGATTTGAAGTGCTCTGGGGAGCTCTGGAGGAAGTCAGCTTTGAATACTCAAGCAATAGAACAGGACTTACCTGCCCATAAAACTTGGAAGGATCTTCTATCCATCCACTCTGAGTCCAAAGTCACCTGAAACCTAACAAGACAAGACCATTGTTACGATCATATTCCTGCTAGGCTTGCAATGGCCATCTTTTGATATAGGTGATGGAAAGGTGCATCAATACATGACCACTCTGCATTGATTGCTTTTCCCGCACTCAACCTGCTCCAGACACACATTCCCACGCTCTGCAGACCTGCACATTCACTCCTGCACTGCACGGGTACCTGCATTCAATTTCCCACGCCTTTGGATTACCTTACAGATGTCCCATGTCAGTCCATTGTCCATCCTACCTCATTGGTATGTATTTTGCCTTGCCTTGTGTGTTGTAACAAGTGTTGCAGTCTTATTACATGTCTTTACATATTCTTACTGCCCATCTGTCCTGTCCCTTCCATTTCTGAGAGGGTTTAGCTAGTATAAAGTGCCTAGGGTGACTACTTTGTATTTACTCCCCTTCTACAGTATTTCCTTCCCTTAGGTTTTACTTAGGAGCAGTCACCATTAGTGCGCGCTTTTTAGCCCCTATTGGTTACCTTATACCTGGACACCTTACCTTGACTTTCCTTACCCATGCAATCAATACCCTTGCCCTCACTTGCTACCTGTGCCATTCCTTAAGACTTCCCTACCCCTTACCCTAGCATCTCACACTTCCGCATCAACTGCTCATCAATTGCTCATTGACCGCACTTCCACATTCCCATGCTCTACATACCTGCGCACTTTCGGGTCTTTAGTATCATCAGCTGTTCTCAGTAGTAATTCCTTTAGGGTCGAACATTTTTGCTTGCAAGTGTAGCAGCTAGGCAGAGCATCGACCTACAACAATATTTTTGGTTAGGCACTTTAACAAATGTCTAGCCATTGTTGTGTTTGCACACCATTTCAATGCATGGTTATTCTTGATGAATCTATGCACTCACAGACTAGAGTATTCCCACCACTTCAAGTTGGAGATACCCCCACCTGAAGTTATCAAAGAAATTCCCTTACACAAAACATCAATTACAGCTGCTCAGGCAATGGATATCAATAATTTCACTGTTAGTGGGAATATACACACAGTCACAGAACTTCTGCGAGTCCCCACTGGTACATGCATACCAGAATGCTCAGACAATGATATAAAAGAATTTTCTTTTTGCACACCTCATGGTGAAACACACTGGACCAAATATGAGGAAAATGTTTGAATTACTATCTATTCAGCTTGCCAAACAATCCCCATACATCCCATCGCCTGGCAGGAAAAGCCAGTTTCTGATTGTTGACTTGATTGACAAAGGAAGGGAGATGATGGAAAAAGCAGCACAAGGTGAGGTAGATGAGGAAGAAGAGGGCATGGATGCAGGAGAGGGTAGAGCCAATTTAGATGATATATTAGTTGAGCTGGTTTAAGCAGAATGTGATGTTATTTTCTTTGTTTAGTCTAGCATGAGATGGGTGGCTTGGACAAACACAATTGTGTGCTGTTAATGAATGAATATTTTTGAAAATTTGAATGCAAACAGTGAGACACTCACCATTGTGGCCCTTTTGGCTGCAGGTGCTACACTTGTTCTTGGGCTTGGGAGCATTGGAAGTTGTAGCAAGACAGGGAGATGGTGTGGATGGTGTTGAAGGTGGAACATTGGTGTTGGTGGCGCTGGATGTGCAGCTTAGAGGAGTTATAGCAAAAGGGCTTGCACCAGGTGGTGCAAGCATTTGAATAAGCAATACGACCTCATTTCCAAACCTATCAGCATCCATCCACCATGTCTCCTTCTTCAGCTCAAGCACACTGTGAATTTTGTGATGATGTATGCAGTCAATGATGTGATCTAGCATGGAATTGGGTAGGACAAGGGAAGGGCTGAGGTCACTGAGATGAGCCCAGCCATATATTGATATGGTCTTCTCCTCATGCCAATCATAAAGGGCATCCAACAGTGCAAGGTCAGATGCTTCTTGTTTGTACTTTGGAATGCAGGAATGCTGGGATGTGGCAGAGAGTTCATCAGTTGGAGAAGAGCAGGTAGAAAAGTGGTTGGGATGGTGAATGTCACAACAAATCATGGGCTGTAAAACCAAGCAGTGTGAGCAGCCTATAATATGCTCTGGGTCACAATTGAGGTGGTCAAAGTCTGAGAGGGTGTAAGTGCAGTCCATTTCAATTGAATTGAAATTTCTCACCAGCTGCTTCATTATCAAAGCACACATTAAAGACCTTCCTTCTGCACATCAATCCTGTACATTTATTGGCATTAATAAGTTAATCCATACCAGGATCCAATTCCCTCTTCTTCCTCTTTTCAGCTCTGGTTACATGGTGAGTGTTTGCCATTACATCCTTCAATTCCTGCAAACTATTCACACTTTGTATAACAGTGTCATCAAGCTTGATATTGTAATCTTCATCATCGACAACTTGAGAGGACGATGTTACAGTAACATTTGCTTGTTTAGCCCCTATTCATTTTCCTTGCTCACACCCTCACTGGACTCTTTCCTCTTCGGGTGATCACCCCTCTTTTCCTTCTCAACTGTTCTATCTCTTTCTCTTTATCATTCCACCGACCGTTCTGTTGGTTGTACCTTATCCTCAGTTCATCCAATGACTCACCGACCCTATGCCCTTACTGTGTAACTGGTACTTCCTACTTACTATGGTATTCTGACTTGTCATGACTCACCATGACTCATGTCCCCTTTACCCTTACCACTCAACCAGTACTTTCTACTTACTTTGGTATCTTGACTCGTTGTGACTCGACTCGCCCTCTACCCTTACCATTAATACGGCAGACCTGCCCTTATCCCTTCCAACGGTATATATACCTTATGGGTAGCACTTGTATTCTCTAACTTGAATCTACTTGGTTCATACTATCTATTCCTTGAGCCCTAAGCAAGCTCTCCTCTTATCAAGTACCTTCATTGGAGCTTGTCATTGCCAATGTCCTTAGCCTTGAAAGAGAACAATTGACGACTTTACCATCGTAATTGTTGATAATCAATCATAGCCTTCACAGCTAGATCGATTGCTGTGAGCTCATACCTACGAACGCTCACTGGTTGCAGCAGGCTTGGTGCGAGCCCCAATCCAAGTTCTACATTACTTACTTGCTTCATTTGTATGCTGCAGACAAAGCTTGATCATAACAGACAAAGCTGATGGGGGGACATTGGTGGGTACTTCTGATAGAGCAACTGTGCGATGCTTACTGTTTCTTGCCTCCAGTAAGTCCATTGCTTGGTGTTTATGAGTGTTCTCACATAGTGTTTTTCTGATGGCCTGAGCCTTCCGCTCATCATCAAAGTACTCTTTCTCAGCAAAGAGCAACCCTGTGCCCATCAACTGCTTGTTTTGTGCAGCACACCCCAAACATTGCCATAATGTAGTAAGGTGGTACATTGCCCACCATTGGATGATGATCTCAATATCAAGAATGTCCATACCCTTTAAACAGTCAGTAAGTCATTGTTTGATTTAAGCTTTTCGTGCCTTACCATTCTGAAGGAGTCAGTTGTACAGAACCCCCATGTTTCTCCTGATACAAGGTTCTCAAGCTCTGCATCCTTGTAAGTACTTGACATGTCTGAGTTAAACCATTTGATTTTGTTGCAGAACTCAGAAGGCAGATACTTGCAAAGTGAATGTGCAGCATTAATGGCATGCATGTTGTATGTCATTGAAGACAATGAGGAATTTAGGAGGTGGTTGATTACTTTGTTTCTACCCAGCTGGTATCAAGAATGCTAAATCAGCATAGCTGTGAAGTGTGTGAATTATTTTTTGACTTCAAGCTTAATATTTGGTCAATCCATAGAATGCCAGATAGTAGTCAACTTGTCAGCCCACATGTGAAGGAGGCATACTGCATTAGAGAGTGCATGTTTGGTGAGTGGGGTGGATGTAATCATGATAGGGACTGCTGGAGGCAAGATATAGTGGAGACATCCAAGCTCCTTGTACTCTGGCCAAAATTCTCCCCAATCAGTAAGACAGTGTGTCTCATCAATGATGATACTGATAATCCAAGAGCTGAACAAGTCATCCTTTAGTAGCCATTCAAACTCTCCATTTGGCTTCATAATCTGTTCAGGGCTAACAGGTACCGCTTGGAGTGCATGAATAGCCTTTGGGTATTATTTGGTGAGTAAAATTTTGCAGTTAGAGATCAGACTCACAGTGAAGTTTGCAGTAGTTGCAGTCTTGGTGCTTATTGAGATAGCTTGTATGCCTGCCTTGGCAAGTGACACAGCATTCTGCTTGCTGAGAATATTCAAAGGTGTGATGACAATTTGTATGCCCTGCTGGAATAACAATGGTATCCAAAAACCAAGTGTCTTGCCCATTCCTGTGCCTGCAGTACAGAGCATATCATGATCACCCTTTAGCAGTGCTTGTGCAACCTTCACTTGCCATAAACATGGTCTGACTCCAAATTATTGCTGCATGACAGACTGAATCTAACCTAAGGAAGGAATATCTGAACTAGTAGTGAGAGATGGAATAGGAGCGGCTGAAGCCATTAATGGCCAATGTGTGTTGCTATGTCTATGTAGCATGAATTTTCTAATACAAAAAATACCTGTCTTTCTAACCCTAAGTTCATTCTACATGAATAAAATTTGTGTTCCACTGGTTCAGCCACTGTGGCTGATGTTATTTACAAATGTTATCTTCCAGCCGCTACTGAGAGTGTGAGGGGAATAAGGTTATGCTGGGTTTGAAATTTTGTTGTATCATGTGACCTCAGATGTACCCTCACACTTGAAGCAGTGGTTGGGAAGGAGCCTGGATGTAGGCCACAGTTGATTTTGAGACATATCATAATACTCTGTGCATGGACTCCAGGGTATGCTTGTGCAGGCAGGTGATGCTTCTGCCAAGGATCACAGAGCCACCACACTCCTCTCGCTCATCAAAAAATCCAAGAAGAATATTGGGTCAGAGGTACAGGATGACAAGGCAGGGCAGTATTACATCCAGGATGGGGTGGTTTTATCACCTGCACAGTATACTTGCCTACTGCCACTACAGGTGGCCAGAAAAAGCCATATTGTCAATGAAGTTGCAAATGTGGTGGGCTACACAGGAGCATCCAAAGATAGTGCAACAATTGGCAAACCTCTTTTATCAGGATTCCCACCAATTTGGGCTGAGGTATGCAATACATTGTATGAGCATAATGACTCCCTTAATCATTCTATAGTCCTGCCAAGAAGTTTGTGAATCACTGTCTTACTTCCAAAGCTACCACAGCGGAGTCTATCACTCAAATGGAATTGTCCATGGCTATCTGTTGGGCAGATCACCAGTAAGGGATTTTGTTATACATTGATATCACCAACATTATGGAGTCAGCTGCAATCTCTTTTATTCTGATAGATTGTTGATGATTTCGCATGGGTCAGTTGGTCACACACTGCTCCCATCAGGTTTATGATAATGATACATGTACACACAGTGGAGGCAAAGCTAAAAATGTTCTGGCCAACAGTGTTGGTGCTGCTCAGTTTCAACAGGCAAAGGATCAAGAAGTCACAGACAAATCTGTCCACGCCTTACTCAAGAATTATAAAAACAGGTAACCATTGGTTATTCTAGCCAATAATGAGTATGCTCTTTTTCCCTTTGACCTTAATGAGTCCAGCCACACATTTGTTGTCCTTGGATCCTATTGGATATCACACACATGTGATATAATCTATCCAATTTGCACTTCCTTATACCAGCAACTAGACTTGAATTGCAGTGGAGTATTAACCTACACGCACCAGTGGGGTTGTCCACTGGAAGTTTGCCTTCTGGTGGTGCAAAGGACAAGGTGATCTGTGGTGGACAACATACAAGTATAAGGGTTTCAATGCAATTAGAGGTGAGTTCCAGAGTTTCTTGTATTACCATATTGCTCAAGCTTGAGTAGTTCTCTGATCTTTCGACACTGAGTATATCAATATGCTATGCATGTCTTCCATTATGTCTAATTATTTTCAGGCAGGAGTCATCACTGTTAAACACCATCACAACGACAAAATGCAATATTTGTCAGAAAGAGAGTCCTGTTGTGTACTCACAGGGATGGATGTGTTTAAATCTTCCTGCACATTTTTTTGCAGTTTAAGAGGATGAGAGCCAGAGCAGCTTGATTATCACACTGTATTTCTCCCTCCCATCACAGCAGAATTTCACAGTCTGCCAGAGCTGAATCCTGCAAAGCTGGAGGACCTGCAGGACAATATTGATACTTTGTGTGTAGCAGGGGGTATTACTGCCATGGTTTCATATATATAACACCACCTCTGATAAGTTTCAAGTTTCAAATTGGAACACTGGGAATGCTGTAATTGTCCAGTACATACTTACTGTGATTTGATTAGTTTCCCTTGACATGTTGCTACTGTTACAATCAATGTACACCCCTATTCTTTTCATTCCTTTCATCTCATGTTGTATTACATCACAATCACTACTTGCTGTCATTAGATGATCTTATTGTGTTGTTATCTTGGCCTGAATATATCAGCATAATTCCTCCAAACAATATATCTAGCCTTTCCTTTACAAACAGTGTACCTGGTTCATCTCAATGAGCTTGCCATTCCTGTCCATTGGGATGTGGAGGTGAGTGTATTACACATTGTCGTCTTTATCATCAGCATGCTTGGTATCATCAATATTGTCTTTGTGATGGCAAGAAGGGTGGATGATATCATAGGAGCTGTTTCATGTGATGGAATACTGTCATCCATACCATGAATGTACTGAGCTGCTTGTTGTGCATGGATCTGTTGCTGTTGGGTGAATTTGGAAAGGTATTTGTGCAACAAAATCTTTGCTGATTGCAAGGCCATATCACTTGGAGAGTGTGGCAGACACACAACTGCTCAAGAAAGAAGGGAGTGTGTTTAGTAAGTGCTTGACATCGTGGTTATGGCAACAAAAGATGAGAACATATGGATTGTATTAATTAACCAAAGCATTACAACAGTCAAGCACAACTGAGTTTGTTTGTGGATCAAAGTAAGACCTATCTACAAGCGTGTGTGGAAAGAGGGACCTACAATGATCTTCATTGCCATGCTTGTGACACATTGCTTGACAATGATAGCATTGCAAAACTTGACCACATGGAAAAGTTTTGGATGTGAAGACATTATCCCAATCCTTCAGAATGTTTTGCACCTCAAATTCATCAGTGTTGACAGGCAAGACAGGACATTGCACTCATGACTCAAAATTTGCACCAAGAGGCACTTCGACATCAGGTAGATGGTGGGGAATGACTCATCATCACATAGACAAGTATGCAGGTCAGAAGGATTGATACCATCTTGCAACCATATCAAATAATGACCATGCAAAACACTGTGTCCTGTAAATTCTGAAATGCTTGCAAATGAACCCAGATACCTTCCCTCATGGTGTGAAGTGACCAGTCTCAAAATCCACAAGAGATATTAGAACAGGCATTGCATGGAGAATATGAAGAAACCAGATGGTGCAACTGGATCTTGTGCCATATGAATTGCATGTTCCAGAGCAGATACCAAGTGGGGGAATCTGCGAGACAAATTGACAGTCATACTTCTGTACATCACCTGAAAAATGGGGCTGTGAGCACAGCTGGGATTGAAAGTGAGGAAAATATGAGGGAGATTAAAGCAACCATAGTAATTGCAGATCTCATTGTGGATGAAAATTTTGGCTGCTTGAAAGCCAGGCATGTGAGCAGCAATGGTGTTGCCTTTTCTGAGAAGGCTGAGAGCATTTTTCTCTTCTGCTACTAACTCTGAAACTTTGTCTCTTGTTTGAGTCTGCTGGTGAGATGCTCTAGAACAGAAGAGGATGCCTGAGTCAGTTCATGAGCAATGGAATGGAAGTGCGCTTTGTGAATGGTGCAAGGTAGGCCATCCATTGTGACAGTCAAGTTTTCCTTGGGCTTAAATTTACTTACTTTACTTACCTTTACCTACCCTCACTTTCTTTAGCTTAAGTTCGCATTTTTGCTGCTTACTTAAGCATGTATCTCTTTCACCAGTGTTAGTACCAGTCTGACTGACAGTCCTTTTTTGATGATACTTTCTACTCTCTGAGCACTGAGCCAAGTCAAAATCCCATGGGCTGAACATACTGCTCTCCACTCAGCAGCTTGGCCAGCTGTTTTGAGATTCCCATACCATCTCTAAATCATGTTTAGAATCATAAATAAAAAAGAGTGATGATAACAAAATGATCCATCAGTCAAGTTGAAATAATACTGGACCTGCTGTTCAAGAGCTAGAGCTGTCTGACGTCGTGTTGATTCAAACCTACCAATGCCAAGGGGGGGAAAGAGTTGGATAGATACCTGGTAGCAAGTCAGGATTCTTGTACTTGCTCACAACATCCCCTCCATGGTGAACAATTAAATCAGACTTGCATTCCAAACTGCTAGAGTTTGATATCAGATTTCACAGTACAGCAGCAGTGAATGCCCTACCAGAAAGTCTGACACACTCAGCATCTGATACCCCCATCTTTTATAATAACAATGGGGGATGGACATCAGTGTCAGCACCAGAAATGGTCGAAGTTGACAGGAAATCTGCAGGATGTTCTAAAAAGCTAGTGTGGGAATCTCAAAACAGCTGGCCAAGCTGCTGAGTGGAGAGCAGTATGTTCAGCCCATGGGATTCTGACTTGGCTCAGTGCTCAGAAAGTAGAATGTATCATCAAAAGAGAACTGTCAGTCAGACTGGTACTGACACTGGTGAAAGAGATACATGCTTAAGTAAGCAGCAAAAATGCGAACTTAAGCTAAAGAAAGTGAGGGTAGGTAAAGGTAAGTAAAGTAAGTAAATCTAAGCCCAAGAAAACTTGACTGTCACACTGGGAGTTTCTTCCAAAAACACACCTCAAGCATCTTGTTCATGACCCTGAGCCATGTATTCCATTGACCCTGGAATCACATCATCAACTGAACAGAGTTCAAGAATTCTGGCATCTATTTCAACATCACTATACAGGTGATTGTGTGTCTTCAGCCATAAATGAAAGGACCATATTTTTGAATGTACTCAAAATGTGGTCTTGAGAGTAGATGGTCTGAGCTTGCAGGGCCTATAAAAAGGATACTCAGGAGGTTGTCAATATTGGTAGGAGTATGAGGCAGAACGTTGGCTGGCAAGATGACATTCATCTTGCATGTGCAAGTATTTCCATAAAAAATCTTTTACTTTGCACAATCAGAAGGTTGAAAAGATAAGTGACATGTGCAGAAATGCAATATTTCGCACATATTCTCTCCTCCAACCAGGTGAGATCTGAAAAATGAGCCAGAAGCAAAGCACAATAAAGATCATTAGCCAGAGCCAATTGTAGCATAGATGGTCAGACTCTAACAACATTGTACACAGATGTTCATCACAGCATGCATGGGAGCAGTGTCGATAATGCCAGTCTTGTCCAGCATCAATCCATCAAGGAAATCTACACTGAATGTGAACTTGGAGCTGAGAGTATGGATAATGCATCTAGTAATGAAATCATCCTTAATGAGAAGAACTTCCAAAGTCAGGAAATCACCACAACCTGGCCTGACATTTACTGCAGTGCAGTTCAACAACATTTGCAAAAACACAGCATGGAATGGTGGCTCGATCCACACTGAGCCTTCAACATAGTCCAGAGCACAATCCAAAGCCAGCCATGCAAGGCTCTTTGAGTGAAAACACCCTGGTGATGATTAGAATCATGTTACCTAGGAATCAAAACAATAATGCCCACATACCTTCAGTCATGCGAGGGGAGCACAGGATTAAAATTGCTGGACAAGTAGAGAGAATGAAGCCAACTTATCTTATGCAGAAGGTCATGTGAGACATACAAAAGATTGCAAAAAACACATGCATCAAGAGAGGACAGTTGACATAGCAGCCAGCAACCACTCATTCAGGAAGCAAAAACCCACAAACTTCTTGACAGGGATGGGTACATTTCCAACTGACAAAACTCTCCTCCACTTCAGGAGTTGGGGATGCTAGATTTAGGATATTCTCTCCTCAACCTGCCTAAATGTTATATCACAAATTTGGATGTCCAATACCATTGCAGTACAAATTCCATCATGAGTGCAAAATATTTTTGCAGATACAATACCTATCTGTCTACCAAGCAAATTCTATCCTGCCTCAGGTGTCAGTAAGCACAGTGCTGGGAGTGCCATGTGACAGGTGACCCAATACAAAGATGGTTAAACAGGCCTTCCAGGCTGCCAGACCAAACCCATTTTTCTGTGTGAATGGCTGCAGTTTTTGATGAAGTTTACAGTGTGTTGCATATGAGATTGCAGTACATGCTTTTCATGTACCTCTGTGTATGGAGACAGCCATGGATTGCATGTGACACACTGCCACAGTTGCAAAGTTAGCAACCTTGTTTGATTGCCCATGACATTGGAACAAAATAGCAACCAATGTCCCTGTCATGTGTCACAGTAGTGTAGGCTTCAAACTCTCATGGAGGGAGTTTTGAGTAAACTACCGATTAAACTTCATGACAAGATTGAAAATTGCACAGGTATCATTCACAGCCTGGAGAATAAACCACCCAAGTCTCAGCTCAATGCTGAGGCTGGTGATGATGGCACTGACATACCTTGTAGTGCTGTCATTCTGGATACTTTTGGAATCAAAGGGGTTGACATTGTAGCTGGAAGCAATGAGAATATAAGGGGACTAGTAAATGAGCAGGAAATTGGCACAGAGGCAAAAAAGTAGTTTTAGTGATTTTTGCAGCAGATTTTTTGTGATTCCTACCAAAAATGTGACTACAGTTAGCAACCAACCCCTTGTGATGTGTCATGGTTGCCTCCATACACAGAAGTACAGTAGGTCAAGGGATGTAACATCTTGTAAGCAGCAGGCCCTGGCTAGAGTGACACATCACATCCCTTAACCTAATTAGGATTTTAAGTGCCAGTAAACTTCTAGTCACTATGAGGCCAAGTTTTTGAAAAACAAGTACTGCAATCACCTTGCGGAACAAGGTCATGTTGGATGGAAGATAATCTGTCAGTCACCTGACATGAACATCATGCTGTGTAATCACGTGAGATAAATGAACATTGTAGAAAACAAGTAACCTAGATCTAAAATCTGAAAACAAAAAAAAGCACCGGCCAATTGCCTGCATATCGGAGCAAGGTCAGAAGTTTGCAATGTGAACCCCTAGTCTCATATGCAACACACTGTAAATAATTGACTTCCTGCAGCTTTTAGAATTCCAGATATGCATTCCAAACCTTATGTGCCAAGGAGCACTGTCAAATGTAAGCAATTTCCAACTCCATACCTCACCTTCCAAATCATAATCAGGAAGGGAGGCTTTCAGATTGTCATTCTAAATGATATTTTGATGTCTGCAATGACCATTTAGGGCATACTGCTCACACAAACTCTTTTACTCTGTGCCTTGCATGCACTATGTGCACTCCAGACCATGCAATAGGTTGATCTTTCCATATTTTTGGCAGTCAGTTATCCAATATTGATAACCACAATGTGATAACTCCAGTTCAACAAAAGCTGATATAATATGTTCACATGATATTGATGTAGATACTGCTAAGTGTGGGAGTCAGGAATAATCATCTCACAATCAATCACACAACCTTACTTGTTTTTCCCATTTTTCTGTGACATGCCTCCCAAGAGAACAAGACAAGCCAAGCCAGGGGTAATTCTGAGTGGGATATCACAAGCAGGGCCAGGGGAGGTGGACATTGGAAGTATGGTACCACAAGTAGCCCTCCCAATGACTTAAAAGCCACCTACAGACAGTCAGTCAGGTCAAGAGAGCATTCATGTGGAGCCCATCCCCTCATTAACTGCCTCATCCAATATTGTAGGTGTGTATTGTCACTTCTGCTGTGAGGCAGTACAACTGGGATACCAACATCAGTGCATTCAGTGTGGTGCCATCATGTGTGAACAGGCAACTCAGAAAAGCAGGGGTTGTATATATCTTGGATCAGTGGAGAACAAAGATGATTTTCTGTGCCTGGTATGCTTTAGGATGGGAGACAGGAAGGACCAACCCTTGCAGTATGCCTACATTAGCTTTGGGCGAAGAAAGAAGGTGAAGATGAACTGGCCCATGGCCATTGTCAACCTCAACTTTGAATCTATGAAGGACAATTACCTTGCAACAATGGTCAAGGTTGAGTTGGAGGATCACTATCACTTGCATCCACACAATGTGTGTAGAACTAAGCCATATCCTTCACCCTAATGAATATACCATTGTGGATAGTTGTTCACACAAACCTTGCACATGCATGGTGCAGCCCATGCATCTGAATCTAGGAAGCTGGCAGACAGCTTGGAATTCATGCATGGTAACACTAGTCACAGATTTCCACCCAATACATTCATTGTTGTTGACACACATTCAGATGAGTTCACAGGAATGCTGCAGCATACAGGAGGCAACAACATGACCATCACCAAGATTGTCGAGGCCTACCTTGGCACAGAATTCTTGAAATGCATGGGAGAGGCTTCGGATGCTGCAAGGAGTCACCACTCTATCCTCACTACTGCAAAATCAATGAAGCTGTGGTGCAACCTCACCACCAAAGCCAGAGGGGGGTGGAGGGGGCTACTTCTGGTCAGCTGTGGACCTGCAATCAGGGTCTCCCACCACTTTGAATCTGTGTTAAAGCTAGTCAAAAGGTATGTTTCTTATGCCATATGCACCATCCTCATTCACTGTGCTTCAGCGACCAGTTTAAAGTCATGGTTGTGTTTGGAGGGTCCGGAACACTGCCCTCCATGGTCTCCCATACTGTGTACTCTTTTATAGTGGAGGCTGGAGTGTTTGGACAAACAGACCCCTGGTCAGCAATCTGCCACATGCTTACCTCAAACAATGATGTCTTGGACTACACGATGGCAGTGGTGGTGTATGTGACCACTGTCAATGGTTCCTGACAGATCAAATGTTACCAAATCACAAAAGACACACTTGGACTGCATGCCTTTGGCTATGAATTCAAGTCTTGTGGCAAGCCTGGTTGCACTCCATGTCCAGCAGACCTCCACATTTTCAATCACAACAAGAGGGTCCATGTTCAATGCTTGAGGTGCAGTTGGCAGTCATTATGGGCAAGGACCAACAGGGACAATAAACACTTCAAGAGGGTAAACACACTCACCATGCCTCAATTATTCTGGCACTATTTCCCCCCTTCTCCTGACCTGCAAAACTTCTTTGTGGATCTTACGGAGTGCCAGAATGACACAGCCGCCCAAATAATTCAAACAGGCAGGAAAAGAGGTAGAGGGCTAGGTAAAAAGAAGCTTCAGAAGAACAACACATACCAGCAATATACACAGATGCTGGATCTGACACAACTGGTTCATTCAACCAACATGAAGGTTGATGAATGACTGGAAGGATACTATCATCAGGCATGCTGACTCTGAATGTTCTGTCTCTGTAACTCACCACAAACTTTCTGTACATGCGTCCTCTCCATTCTTTAGTCCTGTGCTGTTCATCCTCAAATCCCCTGAATTTTTGATTTTCAACCATTCTGTTCAGAAAGGTGAACAAGTGCTGTGTGGCAGGACAGAAAAATGACACACAATCTTCCTACTCCCTGCATCTGTAGTTATCATGCCATATCAACTGTTCAAAGTAGTGAGAATGTCTTCAAGCTGAAATTGGCATTCAAAGATGGCTGTTGCTGCTGACATGTACATGGTCAAGAAAGCTTGTACTAGTGATCAGTAACAGTGCTAGCACCCATCCCAGACACATGTATTTTCACTTCCCCCTTTATTGTCTCACTATGTATACATCTTGCATGGATACTTCTTGCCTTCTCGTCAGTAATCAGCCAGTTGATCAATGTTACCCGGAACATCTTTTCAACTGCTGTTTTAGACCATCTTGCTGCTTGTTCCTACCACTTTTTCTTTTTTCACTACTGGCATGATCTTGAGATCCCTGTTGGTGTGCTTTCATGATGAGAACAAAAATGATCAATATACGGGGCTGTGAGACTGCCATGATGGACCAGACTGAACAAAAAACAAGATACTGATAACTAGCTCATGCCTACAACAACATTCCATGCACTACAAGCATGCCCCTACAGCATTGGCTGAAATGATGTTGGAAGGATGTTGAATATGCAAAGATATGGTAAAGGCTATACATATGGTAGATGGCAAAACACACATACCCACTACTTTGTGGTATTCCCACCCCTGGTGTGTTTTTTCAGAATCATATCTTCCACAACCCATGGGAGGGTAACCAGGCAAATTCTGAGTTCACCCATTCAGACAAACAATATCATGGGTGCAATTCACAGCTCTGACAAAGTCCAGCAGGCAATGGATGGCACATGGAAGAGAAGGCTAGAGGATGTGGATCTGATTGACCATGTGCTACTTGCAAGATTAATAAAGCAACATGTCAAATATACTAGTGTAGCAGAGTCATGTTCAAGTAGTGCAGACCAGCACTCAGTTCAAAGTGCAATACCAAGCCCACCTGTCAGTTTAATCTTTATACATTAATTGCAACATTGAAACTGTTGTCAAAATAGGATGCACATAAATGTGCATTAGATGACTATCCATGGTGTTTGATGTGTGGCATGAGGCATGAATACTACCCTTCAGTACCTATGTTCAAGATGAACAATACAAAGAGGATGTTGAGGGAGCATGACATTGTCTCATGGGGCCACATGGGACACTTCATACAGTCAGTCCTAGCACTAACTCATCCCAGGCATTACAGCCCAAGAGCACTATGCCCTGTACAGGGAAGAGGAGGGTGTTGTCCATCCAGCATGACTCCAGCATATGCCAGATGTACCTCTGACTACCTGGAGGATGATGCTGTGCAGTTAGGAAGATATAATGGCAGCCAAATAGGTCTCAGTGACTGCAACTGTAAACCTAGGCAGTAGTTATTGCTGCTGCTGCACTCCAGATCAATTCCAGCAGTGACCTTTCTCAGGCATTACAGGGTGGAGAGTGTACCACCCCAGCTAGCATATCTCCAGCATATGCAAGAGGCAGCCTCCTGCTACAGGGAGGGTATGCCAGGTGGTTGGGGAAGAGTCGAATGCACATATTGGACAGAGAGCAAAAAAAAGAAAGAGGCACAAGTAAGTCAACTGTGGACAAACACAAGCAAACACAACACACATACACAAGGCTCAACAAGACTCAATCAAACTCAATGTGGCTCCTGAACACCATTTGATTAGGATGCTACTAGTAAATCTGTTCACTACAGTATGTATAGGGAAACAAATGCAAATAATTAATGCTGTATAAAATATTGCTAAGGGATTGAATGTGGATGTACCACTGGGTATTGACACAGATAGATTGCAAAGGTCCATGACTCACCAGATGCGGGGGTTGAGTGGAAAAATATGGTGGATGTGGTGTGGAAATGCTGAAACCAATGTGAGATGACGGATGTGTGGGATGCAGTGGTAGCGCATGCCTGGGCTTGCCACTCCACCAGCCCATCACTTTATTTGCAATTCTGCTTGTTCATGGCAAGGCTGTCATGAACAATTCACTAAAGAACTAGTGATACTCAGATCACATACAGAGAACTGCAGGAAACCCAGGTTATCGATGTTGAGACAACAGAGTCATATAAAATGTACCAGGTGCCAGCATTTGAGGGTGGGCAAAAGTGGGGACTTATACTGCTTCCCATGAGGTGCTGTGGCATATGGCTGGAGCTTTCACAGAGGTATGAAGAAGTTAAAAGGAAGGGAGGCCAATATGGCTGTGAGTTGCCAACAGAACATGGGAGTAATGCTTGCCCAGCACATGCTCACAAGGCGATTGGTGGTGGGGCAGTTGCTGAAGTTGGACTATGTCTGGAAAAGAGAGCGTCTCACCTGTTGACAAATAGAAAATTAGCATGTGTTGTGACTGCTTTAAACAAGGATTATGATAAGGCTTTCATTGAAGGATGTGATTTCCTGGTAGTGTATCCTGTCATGGTTGCAAAAAGGGCATTCTTCAGTAAGCCCATCGCATCCATGCATGCTCAGCACTGCTTGACATGCTGCTAGAAAAGGGATGGAATATTCATGAACAAGGGAAGGAATCATTGCCCCCCACTGGATCCAGCCATGGATCAGAAGATGCATTGAGGGAGTTTGTGAAACATTTGAGCATGTTATCAAGCAACAGTCCCTGAACAAGTTGAGGAAACCTAGCGCGTTTCACCAGACTCAGCATTTGGAAGATGGAGAGCTGCCAGTGTGCTGGCACAAGGAACACAATCCTTGCCCCTTCTCCTGGAGTGAAGCGCAATGGGAGTGGTACAGTAGAGGTTAGTAAGGTCATTCTGCACCTTTCCCTCTAAGTTGTTGGCAATGTGATGCAGGCCACAATTTTGTAGGCACCCCAATCACCTTCTTCAATTTTGTCCTCAGGAAAGAACCAAACCATGCAAATGTCACAGAGTTTGAGGATGACATTAAGAGAATTGCCATCATTGTTGTCACTGATTGTGCCAATGTGGATGGTACATGCCATGTGCTGCTGGGTCCTAGTTGCCTTATTAACATTGGTATGATCATGAACCATCAATTTGCACCCTGTATGAATTTGCACCTTGTACGAGGGTCTGGAGGCAGTGGAGCATTGGAAGGCTGACAAGGGTGGGGTGTGCACTGTGAGTACAGAAGGTTGGCACTGAAGGAGCAGGACTCTGTTATGAGCTGCTACAAACCAGCAGTGTTTCACAGCTCCATGCAGATCTCATGGTGAATCATGTGACATAAGGATGCACTGAAGGTGGTGGATGTTTAGGAGCTGTTGGATGTGGCAGAAGCAATGTTATGAATGACTGAGGGCAAGTAAATGATTGAGCATACAACCCAAGTCAAGAGGCGATTACTACTTGCCTCTCTTGCTTCATCTACTTCCCCATGATGCACACCATCTGCCTTGATTGATCTTCTTTGCTCACTGACCCATCACCCTGACAAGAGCACAGTTGATGAGTTTGCATGCCAGAAGGAAGTTGCACTGTGGGCACTGGAGTTAGAGGGCATCCAGATCTGAACAAAAGAACACACTAGCTTCCAAAAAATATAGACTTGCCATTCACTAAAAATAAGAGCATGCTCCAGTGTAATCTTGCTCACAAATGCATCCACACCATTGGATGCACCATAAAAAGGCAGTCCACCAGCTTGCTCAATGTGCACAGTTGATTAATCATTGGCAGCAGCACAGAGACTGCCAGTTGCAGGGGACACACATAGTCAGGATGATGCACACAGAAAATCGCTCAGCAAGCTGTCATGCTGTTGAGACTTGAGACTCCTCACAATCAAGCGGCCAAATCTCCTTACAGACTAGCCAAATGTGTTTGCAGACTGCTCCTCATGCCCAGCACAGCTAGATCCATGTTCACTATCATCCCATGGTGCAATACAATCAAACTGTGTCCTGCACTGTCTAGCCCATTGCCATTGAACAATCCATGCAGCTAGTTCTAGATCATGCCAGACGGAGAGCAGTGTCCCTGCCCTGACTGTGACCCCTATTCCAACTTTTCATCAATCTGTAAATCCTGTGCACCTCTTTTCCTTCCTTGCTCACTAGCAGTCAATCTAATGCTAAACCCAATCCTATATTTTCTCCCACACTTCCTCTTTTCCTTTTTTCCCCTGTGCTGTATGCAGCTTTCAACCCATGCTCAACTCATCTTCAACCTGCTTCCTGTCCCAGCCAAATCTCCTTACAGCCCACTAAATCACCCTCATTCAACCCTCCCCTACTGCTGCTGCTTCATATCTATTCCAGCTCAGTCATCCCAAAGCCCCTTATCCTTCCGACTCATCACTCAGCTTTACCATCCATGCCCATTTCCTATTTCTCCGACCTTCTCTTGTTAAGACCTTGTCATCCTTGGTCCAGCCCCTCATCACCCTCGTAATACCATCCCTCACACCTCCAGCTACCGACCTTCTCAGCCCCATTCAATCCATCCACACATTACCTTCCTTCCAAACCCTTGCCATCTGCCCTTTAAATCACTCCTTGCTCTCTAAACCTGTCTTTTACACAGTCCTTCCCCATCTGTCTTACACTGTTAGACCACTCACTAAAGTCACACTGCCATACTACTGCCACACACTTGCCCAACATCTTCTGAACTTCTCCTTTATTTCAGTCTACCCTGACCACTCATCTAAACCTTCTTTTTGCCCCATCAAACAGTACTATTTCTTATCTTCACTCAGTCCCTTGTTGGATGTGATAACTGTGGCTGTGTGCCTCACCCAAGACCATGACCTGATATATGTCATTTCCACCTTTAATCCTTATCAATCACATCCTCTCAATACCCCAGAATCCACATAAAATGTTTCACAGCACCCACCAGAACTAGACACCAGAACATATCCAATGGTAGAAAATGGATTACTGAATGTGTTTTGCTGGCAGATCCTGACTGTCTAAGCTGTGATCACTTGCTGTGTTTTTTCCCCTCCTGTCATACCATTACAATTCTTCAACACAACCTGAGTAGATTAGTGTGAGGACCTATGATGTATTTGGTCTTGACCATCGTTGCTTGTCATATCGTTTCAAACCCATGCCTGTGGCTTTCTGAACAGAGGGAGGCTGAGTAAGTGCTTTATCATCCATCTCCTTCAGTCTATGAGCAACATTGACATATGCTGCGAGGTGCTGGTGGATGGCCTTTTGCTTCATTAGCCAGAATGGCATGGTAGATGCTTTCCACCCTAGGGCGCACTCCATTGTGTGACATTCCTGACCATAATGACCCAATTCAAGAACGATGCCGTGTGCTCATTCAATGTCTTGTGGGAAGCATGGCATCACTGATTTTCTGACACCCTCTGCATGCAATCCAGCGAGCTTGATGAATGAGTGGCTGACAAACCTGTGTTCAAGCTCGTGAACACCATCCCAACCACAGTGTTTCTCAAAAATGCAGGTCCATCTTGCATGCGTGAGTCAGCAGCATCCTTGGAGCCAGGTGAAGAATGTGACATGGATGGACTGGTGTTGAATGTGTCTGGGCAGGAGTGCTCTAGTGCTATTGCCCCTCTGCTTTCTGCTACTTTCTTTTCTGCTTTGTCAACCTCTTTGTTTCTCTGCACTCCCTTGCACCCTGGTACCAATGGGATCATCATGTTGTCATTTGGGTGTTCATTTGCAAGTTCTGTCATCATGGATCTGAACCTATTTGCTGATCAGGTTCTTTGCCATATATACAAGCTGTCGCAAGGCTTCATATCTGCCTGATTCTCTATTGGAATGGAGAGCCAGAGGATACAGTCTTGTTCTGTGCCAATATCATGGGCTGTGAGGGCCAGACCTATTTCCTCTGCACTGTGTGCTGTGTGTTCCTTCTCTGTTCTAAGGCGATGCCTCAGCATTGACACCTAGGGCAAGGGCTTGATCCCTTTCCATTGGCTATTGCAGAGCCAAAAAGATCACTGCCTACTAGAGCATGCTTCACACAGGAGTGTGGGCATCAACAGGTAGCACTGAACCCTTTGTTATCACCTTGGAACTGACAAAGAACATACAGTGTTCGAAGCAGAGGCCATCAGCCTGAATCTGGTGGCCAAACTACTAGCCACAGAGGAAGACCCCACCTTCCCAATTTCCATCCTCATTGACAACCAAGCTACAATATAATCCAGTGAAAGCCTCCACTCATGTCCAGGATCTTACTTGACCGATTTATTTTGTAACAGACTAGCTGATATCAAGAAAAAGCACAGAAATTTCCAAGTCACCATCCACTGGGTCCCAGGACATGCTGATATACATGGTAACAAAGAAGCAGACAAGCATGCCAAAAGGGCAGCAGAAAGCTATCATAACAAAGCTCCATCACCACACTGTCCACACTGTCTGAACATGAATGAAACCATGTCACATCTCCTCCTTGACTGCCCATCATATTGCTGTGACCGTCATGCTCTAGTTGTAACACTTGGACAAAAAGCCACCTCCCTACCCTTCCTCCTATCCAGTCCTCTAGCCACCCAACCCCTCATTTGATTCCTCAATGCAACTTGGCAATTCTGAAAGATGTTTGGTGAGATTCTGATATCCCATCCACCCCCAGACCAACACACAGAATGTCACTCCACTCAGCCTGTACCTACCACACAACCAACACACTCACCTACACAGAATCACCTGCTAAAGAAGCAGTATCAGCCAAACATGTCCTTTGACAGCCAAGCAGTACACCAGCCCAACCCACATGTTTGCATCCCTCCTGATTCCTGTACCTGTCGCTGAAGGCGACAGAGTACACATTCACATAATCATATGATAGCCTTTAATTAACACAAGAATCATCAAAAGTCATCCCATCAATAAGATGGTGCATCTAAAACAGCTGGTGGAAATGGTGGACTGATGGGGGTACACCTCACATCAGGGCATTCGTGCATCTAGAGATGTGAAAGGGACACCAGGGGTCCCATAGACTAGATTGTAATGTCCTACATAGATCTGTATCTGCAAAGGACAACAATTGGAAAAAAAAACAGGTAGCACTGCTCAGAGTCATTCTTGAACTTACAGGACATCATGAGCAGCAAGGCCACAAGTGCGAATTGATGTGCCAGTACTCACCACCCAAAACACACATTTCAGCACTCTTGTCAGATTCATTCATCAAAGTAAAATGAGAGTTGATGCATTCAATAGGCTAAACAGATCCAAGAATGGTCAGTTTGCAATCTTGAAAGGATTCAGACACACACTTGAAGACAGTTCAAAGGCAAACATAGGCCAAAACTGTTGCATTGCTCGCAGAGGTGGCTTGCATGGACTCCCACAGCACCTGGCCATCTATTAGCACCTTGTATTGCCCTTCATTTGGTGACAATGACTCCTTCCTGAATCCAGATGGTTGTTAGTGCCACACATAATATATTTGTAACAAAAACAAGACCAAACATGTCATTGGTTGAGCCAAACATTATGCTAAGGGCTGTAAATTCATTTCTCCATGAGATCACTTTGTTTTGCAGCAGGTATGGCAAATGACAGTCTTGGATCACCTGGGGCTTTGGATCAGGATGTACGATGTTGTTTCTATTTCCTCATTCAAATAAACACTCATCACCACACTGCAGGTCCACACCAACATCCAGCTGCCTGTAGATGCAATAGTCATCCAGCTGTGCACTGAGGGGGACACAATGCCACTCATTCACAGGGCCTTGAATGTTCAAGATGCACAGCTTGCTGACCTATTAAGAGGGTGGGAGGCAGGGCAGGTCATTGCTGTTCCCATTGGTGGAGAGCCTGCAGCTGTGCCAGACAAGCACAGCATGCTGCATGGGCACAGTCAAGAGCACCTTGGTAGTGCTACAAATGTGGATCAGGGGAACGTGCAGAACAAGACTGGCAGTCACAAACAGAAAGGGAAATGAGAGCATCATCACTATAAGAAGCTCACTAAGGACACAAGTATGTGTCAGGCAAAGGCCAAGCTTGCTACCAATCATCTTCCAACATCAATTGCCACTACTCTCTCAGTAGACCAGCTACATATCACCCAGGGAGCTTATGTTGGGAAGCATGTTCTAGCTCATGGTAAAGGCATTCAGGAGCTTGACAGCCTGCTCCAGAATGGATTTAAACTCGTGAAATGGGATGGATGGTGTATTCAAACAAAAGACCTTACACAGGGATATGTCAGTATGCCTCACATTTTATTGGACAACAACAAACACATTGTTGGCATATTGGCAGGATGGCCTAAAGGTGATGCCTGGAAACATACTGCAAAGGCAGCCTGCAACGCAATGGAGCAGGCAAGAGGACAGTGTGTTTTCAGATATATTAACAGGGAACACCGGAGAGGATGCTATCCATGCCTTCCAGTGGGAGTCTCATATGGTAGAGGGCAGCAGGTAATGCCAAATGTTCATTGAGCCTTCAATGGCTGTGAGTTGAACAGTAGTAGATTCCAGGAAACCTGTTACATTCCAAGAGCAATGGAGCAGCCATCCAATCCCTCCTCAGGAACAAGGCCATCCAAAGGCTTGCCAGATTTGGAAACAGTACACCCTTCATGTCTGGGTCAGTCCATGCGATGACTGAATTCCAAAGGTATATTGCACCGCTACTCGCCAAAAGTGCATAGGCTGTATGCAAACACTAGAACTTCTCTTTTGGAAAAGCACCCCAGCTTGAAATGGAACTTTTGAAATAGTGTGTTTGCTGCAGCAACGTTCAACTTTGGCCCTGCCACAGTGACCTATGGCCACATGGATAATGGAAACTTTGCCAGTGGTATGTGCAGCATTACCGCTCTGGGAAACTACGACCCAACCAAGGGTGGTCATTTGATTCTTTTTGACCTAGGACTGGTCATTGAGTTTCCACCCAGGTCAACCATCCTCATACCTTCAGCAATCCTACAACATGGAAACATGTTGATCTCATCCAGGGAAAAGCACCTTTCCTTCACTCAATATTTTGCAGGAGGGTTGATAAAGATGGGTTAGATATGGCTTCTGGACTGCAGATGATTTGAGGAAAGAAAGTCCTGAAGACTGGCAGGAAGCAAAGGCTGAATGTGAAACTTGGGTTCAGGAGGCAGCATTATATTTCACCACTTCTGGAGACTTGTATAAGGGCATCAAAACAAACACAGAGTAGAACACATTAGTGGTTAAAGAACACAGAATTGCCTTCACCTTTGGTCAGATTTTGAACCCTTATCTTGTGACCATTCATGTTTACTAGGAGTTGGAGTGGGGTGTTTGTTGTTGATGGTAGCTCTGCCTCATGATTTTCTTCCACCCTGTTGTCTTCAGGATACTACTCACCTTCCTCACTTATGCTACAGTGGCTCGAAAAAGTGTCTCAATGTTTGTGACTTTTTGTGTAATTGCTGTACTATGAGCTAGGGTGTGAGAGTATGACTAAGCCATAAGGAGGTGTGGGAAAGCTCTGCTTCTAAGCTTCATGTTTGATCTCTCTAGTGTGAGAAAAATATGTCATCAAGTGAAGATATGGTTAATTTAATTTGGTGACTCATTGAGACACTTTTTGACTTTCAGTTTGACCAACACAATCTCTATAATTCTGGTACTTGGATTGTCCTCCTGTTGCTCTAATTACTTCTGCCACTCTTCTATGCATAATATCTATCAATTTGAGGCATTCCTCATCACCAATCTTGTCCCACTCTGCTGCAACTTGCTCCCACAGCTGAAATAACCCCTATTGAGGATCTTGATAGACTGCAAGTGATATCTTGAGTAATTACCAGGGCTGTTTAACAGGGTTGAGGTCTGAGGACTGGACTTGCCATGATAGAACACTGATACCATAGTTTGCAAACCATTTTATGGTCAACTTGAAGTATGCTTAGGGTCATTATCTTGTTAGAAGGTAATGTTTTCTTCATTAATTCTTGATTCTTGCATGCTTCTGAGCAGATACTTTTCCAAAATTGAAATGCACTGCTTTGCATTCATCCTCCCACCCACCTTACAGAGAATTCCTACTCCATTCCATCTCATACAACACCATACCATCAAGTTTCCTACTCCATACTCTAATGTTTTCTTGACCTTTCTTTCTTCTAGTAGTTCTTTTGCATTTCATTACATATATTCCTAGCTATCTGGCCCCATCCTATTGATTTTTGTTTCATCTGACCAGTTAGCTCTATTCCAGTCCTCAACAGTCCAATATTGAGGCTTTAAAGCAAAGGCCAATCTCCTTCCTATATAGGCTGAAGACAGTAAAGGCTTTTCTGCCTGTTTACAGCTTTAAGATTGGCTGCCTTAAGAGTATCCCTGACTATTTGAGTGGAGAGAGCAGTGTAGATGATGTCATTAATGAATTTGGTGGCTTGAGTAGCATTGGCAGCCTGCCTAGTTGGAATATTATGAACAAGAAATTTGTTGTTATATGATGTAAGCTTGAAAGGACAATCTAATTTGATATTTTTCTTATCTGGAATGACTTTTTATGATCCTAATGGTAGTAACCCTGCTCAGACCAGTTTTAGTAGCAATCTGCCTGGTATACAGATTAGAAAAGCTGATGATAATAACAATAGGGGCTATTTCAGCTGTGGGAGCAAGTTGCAGCAGAGTGGGACAAGATTGGTGATGAGGAATGCCTCAAATTGATAGATATTATGCATAGAAGAGTGGCAGAAGTAATTAGAGCAACAGGAGGACAATCCAAGTACCAGAACTATAGAGATTGTGTTGGTCAAACTGAAAGTCAAAAAGTGTCTCAATGAGTCACCAAATTAAATTAACCATATCTTCACTTGATGACATATTTTTCTCACACTAGAGAGATCAAACATGAAGCTTAGAAGCAGAGCTTTCCCACACCTCCTTATGGCTTAGTCATACTCTCACACCCTAGCTCATAGTACAGCAATTACACAAAAAGTCACAAACATTGAGACACTTTTTTGAGCCACTGTATATGCCATTTCTGCTGCTTGAGCATGACTTCTGTTTTGAGGGTTACCAGGTCTTGCAGGCTTGCTATCAAAAGAATGTGAGTCAGAATACCTAACAGTTGCAACAAAAAGGAAGAGGACAAGCTGGGTGAATACATCAATTAACCTTTTGAGTAGATGAGGACTAGCAAACATGAGGGAAAAAAAACTGTGTATTCATGTGCACTCAGTTCTGTGAAATGAAGGATAACATAAATCATAGTAGAATAATGGTAACATAACTTATAGTAGCATAAATCATAATATGGCCATGACCATGTACAAAACAAGTTTCATGTGTGTTACCAGTTCTTAGGCCTCTAAATGTGAACCCCAAACTGGACCCATGGTCTGGTTCAGGCAAGGAGGGTGAACACTGGACTGGACCCTTGTGAACACATTCACAAGCATTCAGTTCAAGTTCAGAACATATTCAAACACTTGAATGCAACATATTAATTTCAAGAAAATTACAACAATTACATCAAAAATTCAACACAAATGAGTAACTACACAATATCCATGGCAGGGTATTCACAAGCAGCAGCCAACTCAGCTTGTGCCATTGCAGATCTGTGACCTTGACAATATGCACTCTTTAATAGTTGCAGGGCCTCAAATGTCATTGGCAACAAGCAGTTTTGGTATGTGGTCTCAGTGATGCCACCACTTGAAAAGTGGCACTTTACATTGCATGCAATATGCATATGGTGAGTGGAAATGCTGCCTTTGAAAAAGGATTGGTCCAATGATACATCATTAGCTCCGGAATCAATGTTAGTTATCTGTGTGATTAATTCAAAATGTTTGAAGTCAAAATGTACTTGCATATTTCACACCACCTATTACAAACTAGGATGGTTCTACACAGTCAAAGTTCAAAAGAGAACATTCAGAGACTGAGTTCATGTTCTCAAAAGAGGGAAGGTCAAAGACTAACAACAAGGAGTGCTCACTATTAGAATCAAGGGGTTCAGATGACTAAGGATTGGAGGTCCTTAGTGAAAGATCAGGTAAAACCTAGTAAGATTCAAGTGAAGTACTACAGTGTATGAAGTCACATATTTATAGGGAATAGCTAAGAGAGTTTAGGGCAGGTGCGAGTAGGTAAAGATACAAGCAAGTACCTAATACAGATGAAAGTGATGAAGTTGGTTAGAGACCAAAAGAGAAATGATAAGATCATCTAATAACAGCAAATAGCAATCATAATGTAATACAACATGAGATAAAAGAGAAAAGAATAGGGGTGTATGTTGATTGTAACATTTCCCCATTTTTAACAGACATAGTTAAATCAGTATGCAACAATGTATCAATTGCTACCTCATCTATCATATCATATCTCTGAGCATATCATATCTTACCAATGAAAGATAACCAGGCTTGATTTCTATCAGCCAGATATGGTGTGTAATGTTGGTGTTCAACATCTCCACCAATCACATGAGTGCACTTGTGAAGTCATAGGCATTTGTAAGTGTCTGTAATGTATGTAAGCTAAGTGTTCATTTCAGTGGATTTACAGATGCCTACTATCATCTATCATGTCATGTATTACAGCCATTTGCATAATTAAAAAACTTCACTAAAGCTCGCTAACTCTCCAAGGGGTGTAGACTGAGTTACACAAAACTTGTGTGACTAATAATATGATGCCACAAATAAGTAGCTAAGTCCTGAACAACAAAAAAACTGAAGGAATGACTGTAGTTATTATGACTATTTGAATATATAGGGAGGGATTTGGGAGGGAGATAAAGAATAAATAAATAATACATAGATGGACGAAACATTGCTAAATTTTGGTAGGTCATATGCAGGACAGCCATGAAACACACCTGAGTGACACCATTTATGTTACTACTTAGTAACATGAGAATGTACACATTCACATTAAAATGTGTCTCTATTGCATGTGGTCTACTTGGCTGCTCTCCTACTGCACCGACTGTTGCAATCAGCATGCAATGTCTTGAACTCTATCATCAACTTTGATGATGGCAGTCTTCATTCAGTATCCAGGCATTCACAAAGGTTTTGTGTGTGATACATAATGTAAGTCATTTATTGTGCATGACTTATAGCATTCTAACTAATCATTAGGTCAATTATGCCCAAACATTCCACAATCAATTTTCAATCACATTTGATGTCTATCTTTCAATACTTATTGAAGTTTAGTCCCAGGTGGATATAGCACTCAGGTGCATAGATCCTGACTGGCACCTTCAACATGGTTGTCCAGCGTGCACATTTGAGGTCAGTGTGCTATTTTTAAAAACATTATTGTCTAATCTACTTCAACAGCAACCCAATGAATGTCTGCTGTATCCTGCCAGTCTCAGAGCAATGGATGGGAACAATTCTGCAAAACACATGGCAAATGGTGGCAGTGTTGATTGCCATATCTTGCCCAGCAGGTATATGATCCCCCCAGATCAAGTTTATGTATTTAAGGATGATGTATGGCTACCTCCTGGTGAATGCGGAGCTGAACAACTCACATTGTATACCAACAATTAGAAAGCTGCTAATTCGACTGATGAGAACACTACACATATTTTTGAACAGACTGGTATCTTTCTCTATGCATGCTGACACAGGATTGTTCAAATGGTTACCAAGATACACCGCAGTGGCAAGCTGTAAGTTATCAACATGGTTTGATACTATGTTATTGATGATTCTCAACAGTATGAAATACTCTCTTGCAACTGTCAATAAGCTTCTGGACATCTTTGGTGACAACCAAGCCATTGGTAGTGATATTGGCTGCAGCTTGTCTAAGACAGTTGCCACTAGCTCAATACAAGACAATGCTGTGAATTACAAGCTTTTACTATTGGTCAATGCATTCCATGGACATGCTCATAACTGCAAATGTCAGCTGCAGTATCATCCTATGTACCTACGTGGCTTTGGACTCAAAGATCTTGAGACTTGTGAGTGTATTTTTGCAAGCTTGAATGCCACAGCATGCCTCATTCACCATGCATCATATTTTCACTATAGTCAGTTCCATGACCTGCATTTCAACCAATGGGACATGGATAAATATTTTGAACTCAGTAAGCTTCTATTGACTGATTGATTATGTTTGATTGATCTAATTGAAATGTAGGCTGCTTTATTTTCAATAATTACAAACAAGTGATTGCCCTGATTAGTGATTTTACCAAAGAACTTGACACCTATTGCTTATCCTTTCTGGAGCAAGACATGGATTTTAAGACTTGGGTAGCCAAAGAACTTGCATATCTGGATTCTATTGCATCTGAGCCTGCACACGACACTCTCACAGTTGATTATGTTGAAGCACTTGAGAAACTCAGCAGATATCAGTAAGTTTCATTTTGTTTCATTTGCACATATTTTAAAGTTCATAACCAATTCAGACAACAGTTCAACTCATTTAGATCTGATCAATGTTTGATGTACTCACCATCATCATTCACACCTGACTCTGGGTTGAGTGTTGCAGCTTCTCAGACAACTAAGCAGGCACAAGCAGCTTGGTGTGCAGTGGAGTGCCATCTTCAAATTCAGATCAATATTGTTGAAGATTTAGAGACTTGCCTAGATATCGCTGAATGGTGGGCTCCCAGATGTTTGAACTATTGGGAGACACTTCACTATAGCAAATGATGGCAATTCATTTGCATGGTTGAAGATCTTGAGGGTCTCATCATCCAGCACCCATTTGAGTTGTCCAAAGCTAATCTTTCATCAACCAGTACTAGCTTTATGTTTATTAATATACTCTACTAATGAAATCTTTTGCAGGTTATAAACTTGAAAGACAAATATCTTGAGCCATTGTCAGGCAATCAGGTGCAATTTGTATGGCACTGGACAAGTACAACAAGCTCGCCATCATGCAAGATTTACAACAGCCAACACTCCAATATAGTGAGGTTCTGTCTTATGTGAGCCCCTTTAGTGACAAACTCTGTATTATACAGGTCACCTGACCTACATAATATCCTGTATAAGATGGGCCAGCAGACTGTGGGCCAATGTTATGTATATCCTCAATGTTGATGGGTGGGCCAGGAGGGATATTATTTCTGATGGGGATGGGTGGGCCCATCTATGCCAATGTTATAAATATCCTTGATGATGGCAGATGGGCCAGAAGAAATATTATTACCAATGGAGATGGGTAGGCCCATCTGGGCAATATGTAGAGTAGGATAGACATATATTATAGACAGCTGGGCTGAAGAGAGATGTATGGCAGATATTATTATATAGACAGGTGGGCTGATGGTGTGGTGAAATATTTATGATATATATGGGTGGGCCAATGATGGGTATATTACATAGACAGGTGGGCTGAGTCCCGACACCCAAACATTGAAACCCAAAACCTGAAACTTCGAAACTCCAACATCAAAACTCAAAACTCAAAACTCAAACATTTTTACAACTGTCGAGTTTCAAGTTTCAAATCACTGAGTCCCAAAACCCAAAACTTGAAAGTTGTAAAAATATATGAGTGTCAAGTTTCCAGTCTTGAATCACTGAGTCCCAAAACCTGAAACTTGAAAGTTGTAAAAATATATGAGTGTCAAGTTTCCAGTCTTGAATCACCAAGTACTGAATACTGAATGCTGACACCCAAAGTTGTGTTGGTACTTGGTATTTGCAACTTGGTGATTTGAGACTTGAAACTTGTCAGGTGTTAGGTTTTGGATTTTGGGACTTGGTGATTCAATACTCAAAAGTCATAAAAATGTATGAGTTTCGAGTTTTGAGACTTGAATCACCGAGTCTCGAAACCTGAACATTGAACCCTGAATGTTGAACCCTGAAACTCAAAAGTCATCAAAATGTATGAGTTTTGAGTTTTGAGTTTTGATTTTCAAACTTCAAACTCAAAACTCAAAACTCAAAACTCATACATTTTGATGACCTTTCAGTTCCAGGTTTTGAGTTTCAGGTTTTGGGGTTTGATATTTGGGGTTTGATGTTTGGGTTTCAGGACTCAGGACTCAGTGATTTGAGACTTCCAAACTCCAAACTCATACATTGTTATGACTATCAGGTTTCAAGTTTGGATGTTTGTTTCTAAGTTTTGGGTTTCAGTACTCAGTACTTGGGGGAATCTGCCAGGTGCCACTGATGATGGCCATGATCTGGGCAGTGGATGCCTTGAGACTGGTCAAAGAGGTGTCAACTGGAGTGGACATGATGATTGAGTTGAGAGATTTAAAGATCTTGAAATCAGGTTGAAATCTGTTATCACAAGGATGAAGTTTCAAAAGAAACAAGACATTTGATGGACAATTGTTAAAATCATTGATTGTTTGTCTTTGTTTTGTCACAGTTCAACTTTTGGCAATCACTGGTTTTGTGTTGAACTTCGAAGTTTTTTCAATTATCAGTCAGCAAGTCAATCAGTTCCCCACAAAACATGAGCCCACAGCCAGCTGTTCAATTTAATGACCCTCCAGTGACTGACTACAATTCAATGGATGTGGATGAGTCCACTGTGTCCCAGGCATCACTAGGTGTGTTGTATTGTTATCATGCCTTATCTATTTACCAGGTATCTGTCATATCCCACAATCTGGACCCACGTTCCATCATATTCCCACGCCTTCCGAGCCTACATCTGGACCCCACTTCATATCCAGCTCATTCCCAGATTCCCTTCCACTGTGCTCCATACCTCAGCAGGATCGACTATGCTCCTGATTTACCCCTGAGCTCCGGACCTCCAGATCCTTGCTGCTAGCCTGATCCGTACAACCCTATCCTGTCCACCCTATGCGCACTCCATCCAACAAGACATCCAGACTTCACCTTGTCTCGGATTCCAGACTATATCCACCTTCTCATATTCCAGTCCTGTATCCACCTTGTCTTCTGGATCCCCAGATCTCCAGACCTCCAGATATTAACTCCGGACCTATTTCCACCCTCTGTCCGATATCCTGCACCTATCCCCATTTAGGCATTCTCTGCCTTCTGGCTTTCAGTTACCTCTTGTTCCATCTTGCTTATTGATCCTTGTATGAATCCTCATCTCCAAGTTCATTTACTTATGTTCTGACTTACTTACTAATGTGTTTCCACATGCTCATACATAGCCTTGCTCCTTTGCTTACTGATCCCCTCAGATATTGTTCAGTATATAACCCCTGTAGATACTCCTGTAGTTCCTCAGTTTGAATATCAACTTAGACTTGCCCAATCCTCTCTTGGACTTTGGTCCACCTAAGTCTGTCCTACCCATCAGGCCTAGGGATTGACTCCCTAGGCTGGAGCTCTGCCTTTCCGGCACTTACCCTCCTTCTGGACTTAGGTCCAACCCTTGTCTCTCCAACTCTACCTTAGGGTAGTCTACCTCCGTTTGTTTCTACATCGGACGAAGTCCAATGTAGCCCCTATTCCTTCCAGACCTCTGGACCTCCTGTCCCTCATACCTCCAGGCATCCTGTCCTTCGGACATTCCATCCTCCTAACCCTCAGACATCCTGCCCTCTGTACCTTCAGACATCCTGTCCTTCTGTCCTCCATCATCCTGCCCTCCTGTCCTCCTGTCCTCCTGCCCTCCTGTCCTCCAGTCCTCTGGACCTTTGGACCTCCTATCCTTCCATCCTGTTTCCTGTAGAAGTATTACCTTGCAGTGGGAACTCTCCTGAGCACTTCCTGCGTTCCTCCGGAACTCTCCCACGCTCCTCCGGACATTTCCCGCGCTCCTCCGGAAGTCCTCTAGCACTCTCCAGCAGAGTAGCCAGCCTCTGGAAGTCCTCTGGACTTCATTGGACCATCATCGGACCTCATACAAAATGAAGGGCACATACTCAGGTAAGGGGCACAGCGTACGAGCTGAGGCCAAGCCCCTCTGAGTCAGTCTCTCTCTCCCATGAGCAACATGGTTCTTAACAGTATCCCTTAGATGATCTACAGTGGCTCAAAAAACTGTCCACATGTTTTTGCATTTTTTACTATTTACAATATTGTGTGAGAATACATAAAGACCTCAGTGACATGCTGATACCATATTGGAGTGCTGCTTCAGGGCTTTGGATTGAGCACCACATTGTGAGAATCAGAGGAGATATGGTGGAGATAATATGCAGAGAGGACTAGCACCCTTCATTTTTCACATATATACCTTGCCATCTGACCCAATCCTATTTATTGTGGTCTTATATGATCATATAACATGCTTCCAGTCCATGTAATCCAATTCTGATGGGCTAAGGCAAAGGTTAGTCATCTCTGCATATGTGTGATAGAGAGGAGAGCCTTTTCTTCCTTGTTACTGACCTGAGATGAGCTGTCTTGAGAATGTTTCTCACAGTGTGTGAAGAGACAGGGAATGTGATGGTGGAATTGATGTAATAGGTGACCTGGACAGCATTATCAGCCTTTCCTGTAGTGATATGTTGAATAATAGCCCTCCTATCAGTAGAAGTGAGCTTGGATGGACGCCCTTCACAGAAGTTTTCCTTGTCTGTGTGACTTTCTTTGATGAACTTGGCCACAGTGGACTTGGATACTCCAGTTCTAGAGGAAATTTGACAAGCAGAGAGGCCAGCATAAGACAGAGAGAGGATATTATCCCTTTGAGCAGAGGAGATGGCTTTCATGGTGAATATAACCATGACATATGGAAATTTTTGGTTTGTATAGTTAGATATGGTTTTAAAATGACATAATGACACCACTTTATAATTTATTTAATGGTGGCATGATTGTTATGGTGTCATAAATGATGATTTATATAGTTTTAATATGTGCACAAAAAACTGTCCGCATGAGTCATGATTTTGTAAGCCTTATGTCTCCACCATATCTCCACCGATTCCCACGGTGTAGGGCTCAAATGAAAGCCCTGAAGCCATACTACAATGTGGTATAACCATGTCCTTGAGCCATTTGTTCATTCTCACACAATATCATAGATAGTGAAAAATGTCAAAACATGTGGACAGTTTTTTGAGCCACTGTATATGACGTGATGGTTGTGTGAAAACCATAAAAATAATACACCTCAGATCTTGAACAAACACTTGCCATTTTTGACATAGGGCTTACAAATTGTGTGGCTTGCCATGTAAGTAGCCCAAAAAGTTTCGGTAAATCATTGGAGAAATTTCATTTGGTCATGTTTGGTTTGTGGCTGGATGCCATGGGCTCTCTTACACACCCACCAATGGGTATAGGAGTCTGCTCAGTATCTAGTAGTTCCTGGGATGTGGCAAAGGTTTAGAACTTAACATTACTTTATATTTATTTATTTTTGCACACCCTATTCCTCAATATACCTTACTTGAGATGTGCCACAAAATCAAAATAATTGGTCAAAGATAATCAATGAAAAACATATACTGGCATCTGGTAACCAGATGCCAGTGCAACTCCATTCTTGCTTTCTTCATTGGCCATTCTGTTACCTCCAATGCAAGAACATGTTTGTTAGAACTCAAGTCCAATGCTGCTTCTGCAACCTTTGCTTGCCCTCCTGTTGCCTGGGACGCCATATACTCTCTTGCTTCTTTCCACCACTCTTTCACCATGCTTGGACACTCATGGGCAGCATGCTTCATTATATGTTGTCGAGCTCTTGGCCATGCCCATGTCACATTACACCCATGGCTAGCAATGCACCGCACAAGTTTGGTAGCAGTAGGATCGCTTGCCAGATGACAAGGCTTCAAAATCTTGCGAAGTAGTGGGTGCATCTTAGCACCACCTTTCCGAGCATCCTTGTCTTCATCAGCAGTAAGGTACCAGGTCATCATCAAAGGTTGACAGGATATGTGTATCGAGTTTCTGAACCTTCTTTCTTTTCTCGGGTTGATGATTATTGACATCAACTGGCTTGTGCTTCATAGATTCCACTTCCACATCAAGGACTGGCAACTATATACTAGTATGTCAATATTTTATTAGAAATAAGATAAAACTGACTCACAGTGTTACTGGCTGCAAGAATGAGACCTCATGCAGCTTTGAGAGTATCATCCACCCACTTCTCTAAGAGAATATCACCTGGATATTTTTTGATCCAAGTTTTGAGAACATCCACAACAGCTTCTGTCTCTGGCCCTTGCTCCACTGATTTTCAGGCCACCAGCATGACTGCCAAACCTGACCTCTAGCTCTTGGTTGACAGCTGCAGCCTCTCCAATTTCTGCAGTCCAATTGGCATCCAGGCTGAAGTTGGAAAAATCATACTTTGATTCATCTGGTACAGGAATGTTGGATGGTAGTGCCTTGAGATACTAGTCGCAGTTCAGCCAGTCAATCCCTGAGATTTGGCTGCATGTAAGCTGTTGGCATTATTAGGGACTGACTTTCAAGTTCTTAATTTTCACGATATTTTGGTTGTCATTGGTGTTTGACTAAATATAAACCTTATTTCAACTATGTAGATACTAGAGCTGCAATAAGCTATGCGAATCTTTCAAGTGTTTGAGCTGTCAGGATCGTCCAGTATATCATATTTAAGCTTTTCAGGTGTTCTGGGTCCAGCAGACACAAATTCATCCAAATTGACACTATAGTGGGATTCAAAGCTGGTCTTGAAACTTCCCTGAAAGCATTAACAAACATGCAAACTTTTTAGAACCCTGGCAGCAGGCATCGGAGTCTGAAATCAAAACTTCATGCTACACATGAATAATGCCCCCAATACGCCCATCCGCTGTAAGACGTTCAGCACACCTCCAACAGCTTTCTCAAATATCTGCTGGTCTGAATATGAGCCAGCTCCAACCACCACCACAACCACCACAACCACTGCAACCACTGCAACCTTCATGTGGCAGGGGGAGGGCTAGGGCAAGGGCAAGGGCAAGGGGTACCACTATTGTGACTTGTGGGAGGGGAGGAGGAGGAGGAGGAGGAGGAGGAGGAGGAGGTACTGACCATCCAGACCCCCCCCAATATCAACATGCAGCAGATCTGAATGATGGAGATGCCACTCCGACTCCTGGGGATGATACCAACTTTGCCCCTTCCAAGATCAGATGGGAAATTGTCAACCATGATCGCACTACCCCCCTTGTATCCTGGCTTGCTGTGCATTCACCCAACTGTCGCATACTCTTCTCCGACAACAAAAAGCAATGCAACATGATGATCAGCACTGATTGTCCTTCTGGCAGGAGTAAAGCCGAAATCCACCTTGTAATCGCCAAACATATCTTCGCCAATGACCCAGTATATGGGCCCCAGTATGCTGTAGAAGAGAATAGGCCAAAGTTTGGACAAGCCATTGCCAATCACCTTGCATAGTATGTACTTTGTTCCCATCTCGTCTGTACATACTAATGACAAAATCTCAGTCTCAGGGGGAAGTATAAGGCTGCAATTGCTCGGTTTGGGATGACTGGCACTGGTGTCAACCCTCTCGACCCTCAGGCTAAAGTAAATCTCTGAGGTAAGTTTTGTTTTAAATTATTTAAATTATCTTATCAAACTAGAAAAATCACAGCACAAGTAGCATCTGAATTTCCAGTGGTTTGAAGACCTTGATGCATTGTGGAAGGACAACCCTGCCTTTTCTCCAAAGACCTTCTCCTCTGTTCCTGGCAAAGATCATGCTGGTGGCCTCCACATGCTCACCCAACCTAAAACCAAACCAATTGCCTCTAGCTCTGTGGTATGCTCGCAACCAAAGGGGAAAGAGAGGGCTTTAGATTTTGATCCCGACAACCTCCTGGATGATGACGCTCCTCCGCACTACCACCTCTAACATACCCAACCCTCCTGCTGACAGCGCCCCACCTGCCACCTTTACTGAGGCCTATGACCCTGCACATGATGACTATGACCCTACGTATAACGACTACGACCCTGTGCCTGAAGAGTTGGACTACACAATGGGTGGTGGAAATTGGGATGGTGGTGCTGAGGACTTGGAGATGGAGGAAGATAACTATGGGGATCAGAGTGATACTCAGCAGCGTCTAAGCAGCAAACACCCATACCAAATGTCCCCCTCACCACCCCCTACCTTCAAGCCATTAAATCATGCCTCTGAGTATGATCGTCATGAAGCAGCTTTCACTGGCAAGTCTCATGTCAGTCATGCCATGAATCATGGCCCCCCCATGCAAAAAAGCCAGCATCTATGGCATCCTCATCATCCAATACCCCCAGCTCATCTGCATGGACGTTCTCTTCATTGTCCCATGTAGACTCACAGCCCTCATGCTGACAAACTCAGCACAAGCACAACCTTTCAGGGCGCATTCAATCAGGAACATCAGATGTGCTTGACCAGGTGGGGTCTCTTACTGATGATATGAGTTACATCTACTCTGCAAAGGCAGCTTCCTCCGAGTATAAAATTGCCAAGAGCAGGAGCTCCAATTCCAATGAGACCAGGGTGCAATAGAGCATGATGAAGCTGCTTCAGTGCATGTGCGGTCACAGGAGGCAAAGGCACTCGAGCTTCATCTTCTCAAAGCACAGGTCAAAGTTCAGTCTGAGAAGGCGGCTGCCCTTTGCCTTGAAATCAAGTTGATCAACCTGAAAGAAGCATCTTCATCAAAGGGGGGTTCCTCATCCACTTAATTCATAATACATTTGTCTTTCGTTTGCATCACGTTGATATGCACATTCCTAATCTCATTGTTGTATGTCCAGTATGCTTTACATGTTGTGTGTCCCTACTGTTACCTGTTGCGCCTTGTCTGCTCCTGCTCTGCCTGCCTCCACCTCTCAAGTGTGACAAGCAAGTGGTCCATCAACCAACTGCAAGACACCTGTCCAGGAGTTCCTGCGTATGTCGTATCGCTGGCTCCATCCTCACCAACATCCTCCTCCTGCTGCTCCTCTACAGACCCATCCTGCCTCCTGGCCCAATCTGTAGTGTCGGCGCGATGCCATTCCTCAAACCAGATGACCATATTGTGGAGGATCAAGCAGCACATAATCCAGTATGAAGTGTACTCAAGGTGCTTCTCAGTCTGTATCGGATGTTAAAGCTCACAGAGGGACTGAAAACAGCCTTTGAGCGCTGCAAAGGCATGCTTGATACAAACATGGACCTAAGTCCAAAAATTAGTAAGTACACACAACGAAAAAAAATAGTACACGTACTGTAGACAGATTAAAGTTGAATTTTTTTTGCTCCCACTTCAGTGCACCATTGCACAGCTTCTTGAATGGCACAATGCACCAGGTCTCCAAAGGGTAAGCACTATCAGCCCAGATCCAGTGCTCGTCTCCAAGGAGCATCTCATGCTCTTGAAAAATGTGTGTTGAGTGGAAAGCATATGCGTTGTGTGCGCTACTGACGTGGCCGATTGAATAATCCACAATAAGGAGGTTATGAGGCATTACCACTACCTATAAGAGGTCTATCAGTTGAAATTTGAGAAGAAAAATGACATACCTGGCAATTGAGGGAGAAATCAGACTTGCAGTTGTAAAACGTGTCTCTGAAGAGCCCCGGCTTATAGCAGAGGTTAACCATAGAGCTGTCCATAGCAAAGATACTGTTGCGCCATTGTGGGCAGATCTTCGAGACATAGTCTCAGGCATGAGCAGCATCATTCGAAGTGAGACTTGGGAAGAAGATGAATTCATCATGATGCTCGAGTAGAGCAATCATGACACAATTGGTGCAGTTAGTGACTGATCCGACACTAACACCCACCCATTGGCAGACATATTCGTTAGCTATCGCATTGCCATAGTGACCTGCACAATTTAGAAAGATTGCAAGCTGTAGGGCAATGGGAAGCTGACAGTTGTTCGAGTGGTTTTGGAAAATGGGACTATCGCTGATATAGTCAAGGATGTCATCGAAAACATCAGGGTATACACACAATTTCTGGCGAAAGAGATCTGGGCAATGGGCAGCAAAATGAGGTAAGAGCTGAATCTGCAGCACATGCATGGGGGGCTCATCAGGGCAATGGAGGACTCATGCTCTCTCTATTTTATCATGAAGCACCACAATATCTCCCAAAAGGCACAGAAAGTGTAGATCAATATCAGAGGAGTCAGTACTTGAGTTAGTTGAACCATCAGACATATCTGATAGAGGAGATATTGGGGATATAATCATAGGACTTAAGATTGAGCTATCGGAGCTGGATGATTCAGAATCTTCTGTATTACGTCTAGCATGCTCTATACGAGCCAATGCAACTTGCAGCGAAGCAGCATCTAGCTGGTGTAAGAGGTCTTGACGCACGGATGTTCGAGGCATTGCGTCTAACCCTAACCCCTAATCGTCGACTTGTATGCGTGGCTAAGGTAATCGAGCGGAGTTTAAATTCACACTTTGAAAAGTTTCGCAATTCTTTCAAACACTTTTCAACGCGCTTTCAGCGTGTTTCTTGAATATTCAAAATTTTACTTTGAATCCCACTTATGTTTTTGATGGTGTGAAATTGACACTGTCATTCACAGTAAATTTGCTGGGTAAATTTGCCGGGCAAATTTGCCTGATGCAAATTCCCGGAACCCTAATCTGGTTCCAGCGCACATTATTTTTCAGCTTGCTCGATCGCCGCTAGTCCGCTCTGCCACCGCTGTCAGGCAAATTTGCAGCTGACGAGCTTTTCGAGGTCTTGACACTACATTCTTGCGTTACACTGCACGTTTTCCGGAGCTTTTGGGAGCCGAAGTATTTTGGAAGGGTAATTATAGGGCACTGCATCCGAATCCTGGAATCAGTTTGGATAATGGCAGATTACAATGAATGATTTATCCCAATTTTAGGCTTATCCCGGTCCTCTTTAGATTCGGATATATCGATATGGCCCCACTATGGGCTGACAAGGCAGTTGGCATGACCCTCAGGGACCTCAATTTCCTGTGCTCTGCTCGTAGTATTTGAGCAGCCATTACTCAACGATGATGATCCTCGTTCACAACCATGGATTTGTCGCAAAACAACTATTGCGGCAGGGACATTTGGCTTACCTTCAAGGACCTCTGCCTCACAGGGCCCCTGCCAGGCTCAACGACATGTGTCTCAGTTCTGATACTGACATCCCTCTATCTTCTGCGAGTGTATCGCCGAAGACAACGAACGACACGCATACGAGGACCTCAGAGTCCAAGTTGGGTGTATGGCTTCGCCAAGACAGCACTAGATTCTACCGTTACCACTGAACTATATGAACATTGGGCTAAAGAGTACGGACCAGTGTACAAGGTCCCGCACGTCTTGGGACAGTCCAGGGTCATACTATGGGACCCAAAAGCAATCTCTCATTTCTTTGCGAGAGACACATGGTTCTATAACCAAACTCCGTTCAGCAAGATCTCCATTGAGATAGCAGTATGTCCTTTTGCCTTCTTCTACAGCTACGAGATAATAACTCGCTTCCGCGACTGACAGGTGGGAAGAGGAGTAATGTGGGCCGATGGTGAAAGTCACAAAAGGTAGCAATTATGACCTTCAAGTCGTGCCGAACTAAATCCACGTGGACCATGTCATTCCCTCTCATTTATTAGGCAGCGCAAGACCCTCAACCCTGCCTTTGGCGCAGCTGCTGTTCGCAGCTTGACTTCTATTTTCCAAAATATCGCTCACAAGGTGAGTCTCCAATCGCTAGCCCATCACTGCACTCGTAACAGGTCACAGGCAGTGATCGCTTGGGACGCTGAGATAGGATCAAACAGTGGAAATGATTGCGCTGTAATTGATGTTCAACAATGGTATTTATTTTCTTTCAAAAAGTTTCCTGCCTGTACACTCAAATATTGTGTAGGATGAATCACATCTCGTATGTATATACCTTCCTCTCCACGAGGCTGCTGTCTCATTCAATACCCACCACGTAGACTCGACAGTGCAGGCATAGCCATCCTGTCCCATGATTTCGGCGCACTTGATGGAAGTGACTGCGACGCCGCGCACGTCCTACATGTGCTTGGTTCATTTACCGGCGTTTCCCACATATTGGTTTTCCTCGCACAACGTTTTCCTTCCATCTTAAAGCTACCATTGCCTCGCTCACAGTACTCCAAGAAGCTGAATCTGATCCTTGGCAAAATATGTGAGGAGATGCTATTGCGGACGCGCAAGGAAAAAGAGACCGGTGGCGCTGACCAGGGGGACAAATCATGTTTGGGCCTGCTCTGTGAGTTTGTCCTTCGTTTCCAAGATTGCGAGTGTTACAATTATTTTGTAGTGAAAGCGGAAGAATCTGGTGAGGGCGCGGGACTGACTCCACAAGAGGTACTAGCCCAGGTATGCGAATCATTGAACTCTCCCGAACGATACGACACCAATCTCCGTCTCTGCCAGGCACAAATTATACTTCTCGGCGGCTCCGAGACTACGGCAGGTAACATGCATTCGTTTAGCAAAAGAACCGCATACTCACCATTCCTTCATTTTATCAGTCAGTATGACAGTAGGTTTCGAACCGTTCATTGCTTCAACTGCGTTTCTAAGTTTCACAGTGGGCTTTTATAGAGCTTGCGCGGAATCCAGACATGCAAACGAAGCTTCGTGACGAGTGTCTAGAGTTCGGGTCAACACCCTCATATGACGACCTCATGAATAAGCTTCCCTACTTGAATGCTGTAGTGAATGAAATTCTTCGCCTCCACGCATCAGTTACAGAAATCCTACGAGTGGTGCGTATTCGACAAAATTCAATACAAACTACTCGGACTAACCATGACAGACTACACAAGAAGACGTGATCCCACTCAGCGAGCCCATGCGCACGGATGCTGGTAACTCCACCGACAATGTATGCATTCCGAAGGGGACGGAGGTCTTGATCCCGCTCGCTGCACTCAATTGCTCAGTCAGTATGTGGGGGCCTGACGCAAAGTTGTTTAAACCTTCCCGGTGGCTCAAAGAGGACGAAGGCACACATGAAACTAAAGAAACGCTGCATGACTATCGTCGCCTGATGACCTTCGGCAATGGTGCGCGGATGTGCCCGGGGAGGCTGTTTGCGTTGACAGAGTTTAAGGTAAGCAGCTGCGCAAGAGCGTTGGTCGCAATGCGTTTTGACCGGGCTTCATGTTGTCCCAGGCTGTGCTGTTTGTCCTTGTGCGACACTTCGTGTTTGAGATGGCAGACGGCCCTGGGGTGCAGATCGTGAAGAGTTTGGGATTTTTACCAAGACCGAGTGTGGTTGGGAGTAGTGTGGCTGGATGTAGTGTGCCCCTCCGGGTGCGCCGCTATGAAGTGTGATTGTAATTTGTAATGCCACCGTAAGAACTGTACACTAACGCAATCTTGGAAATGTTTGTACATTTGTATATTTGAGGGGTACTCGATATTAGGACTACAATTCATCATTTTCTTGGGACGAGTCAAGGACGAATTGCACTGGGACCACGCCTGTTCGTTTGTGTTTTAAAATTCCACGCTAGATTCCCATGCAGGAACCGGTATGACCTGAATTGCTTTCTAAGAGCGCATATCAGCTAATTTTGTGTATACTGGTGCGTGTCGGGTATTTTGCAGTGAAGCAAGATACATACTTTTTTTGGTACACCGAAGTGGAATAATATTAGGTCCGGAAAACAATGCATGTCAAGCGCAAAGTAATACGAAAGCTACAGAAAAGCGACTGCACGCCCGTGCACCCATTCGCGCCACATCGAAATCTTATGCAGGGCAGCCAGCGCATATGCCCCCAGAACAGCCCCAACAACTTGCCACGCCCACTCCATATGTCTTCAGCACCAACGAAATCACGCTAATCACTCCTTCGCCCAACACAAAGCCACTTGCAATCACAATCAACCTGATATCTGCGCCTCCGGATTTTGCAATGCGCCTGTGATACATATATTCGATGATCCCGCCGATCAAACGTGCCAAAGAAAAAGAAGGCGTGTTGAGAAAACCAATGGCGAATGCAATGCCGGAAGGGATCCACTTTGTATAGGGGTGGTTGTGTTGTGCAGCCATGACTTTGACACCTGCGATGACTCCGAAGATGATCGCAAACAGCACCATATAGGAGGCGCTATTTTGAGGAAGTTGCCCGTCACCTGTCAAAAGTAAGCAATACATCAGCAGCCCAAACCAGCCAACAATGATGAAATCTCACGGAGGAGGCGAGCCAGGCTGAGCCAGACGTACGCAGTCGGTGCAGGAAAAGAAGGTCCGGGTATCGTATATGCTCGTTGGTACAGGGTATAGGCGGTCGCTGAAACAACAATTGATAATGATGATCCAATAAGTTGGCCATAGAATTGGGCTCTCGGGGAAGCACGTATCAGATGACCAGTCTTAAGGTCCTGCATAAGGTCTCCAGCTCTGGGGTTGCTCTTCAGCGCATATTTAGCATAGTAAAGGAGAAACCGTACTGTTGAGCGCCAGCTTCTGCAACACCCCCAGCAATGATGTTTGCAACCACATTTCCAGGTTGTATCCAAGCAAAGAGGAGTTGCGAGATCTTCCCTAGTCCGCTTACAGGATTCAAATCAGTCTCTCCCAGTGCACGTACCCTAGGTGGAGTGATTAGTTGGAAATATACCATCGGATCGAAAAGCGTACCCCAGGATACTGAGTAATCCACCCATCATGAAACCGATCAAGGTTGCCCATGGCTTGATACCGTCATTTCCGAATACGATCCACACCAAAATTGTCCCAAGGCATATACTGCCTATAAGACCGTAAATGACCCACTTCGCTGGGACAAGCCGGTCAGCAGTTTCTACTTCAAGATCTTCATGTATTTCTGTATCGTCCCCAGGCTTTGTTGGTCTATACAAAGTCACTAGTTTGATGCAGTACTCATAGACAACAGGAAGGAGAGAAATGAGGGAGTCGGCACACATAATGGCCAGAGATATCCAGAGGATCCAGCCGCGCGCGCCTGTAGACATGTCGCCGACTGGACCAGGAGCCCACCCAGAGTGCTTCGACAGAGGTGATAAGATACCCCAACCCACAAGCATGCCCTGACGTAAATTATAAACAGCGGCTACATAAGTGGAGAATCAGACTTACCAAATTCATACTCAAGGTGGTTGGGAAACCCATGATAATACCTTCACGAGGTTTTAGCAAACTCTTAACTAGACGAAGCCACACGCACCTTGACCGACATACGACAAACTAGGAGTAAAAGACCAAAGCCATTCTCGGGCTAGGTACTTCCCGAATAGCGGAATCGCGAAGACAATCGGGAAAAAATATGCGGCAAGCTTTGAAGATGGACGTGAGCTGAATATAACCAGTGAAAGTAACAGGGACACTGCATACAGTCATTGCCCCGGAAGCAAGGAAGCTCATTAGCAGATCTTCCCAGCCTTCTCGCTGAACAACCTCTCTTTCGTCAAAGTCGTTTTCTGCAGCGGCTTCCTGATTATTCTCAGGTTCGTTCGTGAGTGCGGTAGGATGTGTCAAATCTTCTGTGTCAATTGCCCTATAGCCGGAGCGGTGTCGCAACGTAGTATCTGGAGGGGGCATTCGATGTAGGACGGAAATCAGCTGAGCAGTCGCCGTGCCAGATGGAAACGCCAGTTGCTCTTTGATGATCTTTTCAGCGTCAGTCTGGCCTCGGTCAATAAAGAGTTATGCTACGCACGACTTGCTTTCTAATGGGGGGTGACAAGAATACTCCGAAAAATGCGACCGAGCATGACCATCCTATAGCAGCAAGCCAAGAAAGACGAATTGGTGGGCTCCCATCCTTTTCCTCCTCAAGTAGACCCAGCGCAGGTAAAATTCCAACAAACCCCGCTGCTAGTGGCATCTGTGAAGGAAGTGATAAGCCGGTTATGAAGAAGATGAGAAGATGACCCACCGTTCCGGTAGCAACTGCAGTGGTCTGCACTACGATTATTTCCTGCGGAGAAAGGGGAGTTGGGAGCATCTTGGACAGCAAGAAACCAATTAAGGCGGATTGAAGTGACATCCTTCATGGCTAACGTATCAGTTATTTTGTCTTGTCGGCTATTTGGTGACTCACATGCTAATCCATCCTGTCTGCAATCCAAAGTACAAGTTCGTAAAGCACAGCAAGCAGCCTATTAGCAGGCCTATAGCGACCGCTTGGAACTGTTGAACATGAGTTATCCGGAGGACTTCTCGGAATATGCACCACGCACAGTGAATTCGGGCTGGCTTGAACGAGGCTCTGTCTCTCCATTGACACAGTATTGAGGTTCCCGCAACCTACTGAAGAACCCCCGCGTAGTAAGTATTGGGAGAAAGCCATGCAGCAAATTTAATTGGGCCTGACCTCCGAATCCAGGTCCATATACCCATGGTGTCTCTTACTGAACAGTATGATCAACGGAACGTAGTGCGCATTGTTAATATTTGTAGGTGTTGACGGATGCCGGATGTCTACCGAAGATGGGCGGAGCTCAAGAATCTTTTGAGCAGCCGCTCCTGGCCTCATGATCAAGTTGTGGGAATATTCGCCAATTTTGGCTAATCAACCCCTATAAAACACCGACGCACACGACTGTCACAATTGTCCCTACCAGCCTACTTAAAGGGTTGGACACCATTATCAACTATCCAACTTGTTCTTTCCACCATCCCAGGTAATTTTCTTTGTGGCGTACCAGGTGGACTTAATATTGATATTGCGCTACTTGGTAGCCGCGCTCGTAACATATTTTCTGGTGAAATCGTTAGACCCCTATCACTCTGCACAAGTCTATGATGGACGCTGCTACTTCGACCAACAGCCCTGTTGCGCCAATATTCGTCTATGGGACGTTAATGGCCGCCCCTCTCCTAGCCTGGGCAATCAAAGGTGACTCATCAAAAGCGGGAGACGTCCTCTCTCAGCGTAAACCTGGGACAATAACAGGTTTCGAAAGGCGTCGTGTCTATCGCCGTGATTATCCCGCGCTCATCCGTGGCAATGACAACTGCACTGTTGATGGATACGTAATCTTTCCCGCCAGCCTCTCAGAGTGGAAGAAACTGGACAACTACGAAGGTAGTTCGTACGAACGAACTCCGGTTGTAGTGGATATGCTCGATGGAAGCAAGTTGGATGCATTCGCATACGTGTGGAAGGGTGGAACAGATGCTTTAGCAGAGGAGGATTGGGATTTTGAATACTTTGAAACCGAGAGGCTAGATGCCTGGCTCAAGCGCTTTGGTGGAATGGTGCTCATCGGTTGATTGATGTCGGCGTCTCGTCCCTGCTTGTCTGCAGCATCATCTGCGCTCGAGGTCGTGCATCGAGTTCCTCTGACGAACAAATCCTCCTAGACCTTCCATTGGGGTATTACATTGGCATTATCTGCAAGCTTAATAAATTACCGATAGTATTCAGCACTTACAGCAAATCCTGTACTAGTGTCACATTAGAAGTACACTTTCCATCGGATGTTTTTACGCCCAACATCATGGAGGCCATGCGGGGCATTGCATCGTACTGTATGCCTCCCATCTCGCGTCCACCGAGTTTTTCGTGACAGTTCGTGTGCGGTGCCAAGCACTTATCTTTAGCCCTTGACCAAGTACTCTCAATGTTCCCGTGTATCATTTAGCTCGGTCATCATTAAGATTCTACTGCAAAGGTCAGTATCCATGTATGTGTATCATGTACGCAAGAATAAGGAACATAAAGGCTTACCATATTCAACAGTCCACAAAGGTCACAGTACTTCCACAAGGCCCACAAAGTCTTGTATAGACGTTGCTGCCCAAGGTGATTTCAAAAGTTAGTCAACCTTCCCGCCAACAAACCACGTGTGGCTGACTAATCTTTGCCGATTCATATTCTCTTGCGGTGTCAAACTTGTTGGATCCCCTTGTCCCTGCCATCGACGACGACGGCGACCAACAGCCTTTGCTCATCGTCGGTAATTACCGCGACATCCGCGAGCACGCTGCTTCCCTGATCTTTTGTGTTGCCTCGGATAACTTAGGCAGCCTAAGATTTACGCGCTTTCAGAGTGTGATTCTGATCTCCGCTCGTTCTCTTCACTACTCGACATGGACGTCGAGGACGACTTAAATAGTCATCAGAATGCCGTGGCAGGCCCGTCGACGATCACTCAAGACTCTGACCTCGTGTTTCTACCAACACCAGCTGGTACGGGCGTCACTAGTTGTTTTCATTCTCATAGCGTTTGATTACTACGTTTCACACCCGACTAATCTCACAAATTACAGCACATCCCCCTCCACGAACATCCCTTACAAGCACACAGGACATTCTTGGTCGCTTTAATCTTCATTCTGCTTATGATAAGCATGTCCGCCCATCCATTCCCTCCCAGACGCCACTGTCACACGCTTCTATACCACCACTTACACCGGCCGCCCTTCCAGACAGTAATGACAAAATGAAAAAGAATTCTTACCGATTCCTCATAAAGAGTGTCCCTGGGAAGCACTCGATGAAGAAGGACGACTACCTTACTACGATGATGCAGGTACCACCAAAGCAACGCATACCAATCGTCGAGTTCGATGAACGGACGCAGAGGGAAGCATTCACCGTCAGTGCGGAAGGTCTGAAAGGGGTACGCTCTTCCTTCTTTACACCATACTTGTATTTTGATGATACTGCACCAGTGGAATGCAAGTACTTTGGTCGTAGAGTCTGCACAGGCAAAGGAAGACAGGAGAAAACGGGTACGTGTGGCTTTCTCATCTCCATAAGTTTTAACATCCAGAACATCACGTATTTTCTTTTCGCAGAAAGAGTCTAGAAAACTCGCACGTGCTCAAGCTCAAGGTCTTGCGCCGGGAGGCATACCCGGCGCACCCGGTACGCTCCCCCCGCCACAAGTGGCACCATCAAATCCAAATCAACCATCCGCACAACAACCGCCTGTAGCATCACAAGTGCAACCCATTCATTCGAAGCCTCATGTTCCTGCTGTATCGATACCACCCCCTACAGCATCAACTCGCACAACTACACCAACAAGCGCTGCACCGCGATCAGCTGTGCCGAACAGTGCCGCGTCGCAACGAACAGATACGTCCGCCCTCGGCGGCATGCGAGGCAAGAAGCGTGAACTTGAGGATGGCCCTGCGCTACCACCCAACCCGAGTGTGAACGGTACAAACATATCTATGGGCATGGCTGGAGTCCGTGCAGGGTCGAATGGAGTCCGTCCAAGACCCGTTAAAAGGCCAAGGATGGTGAGCCTCTGATTTGGCTAATCTCGATTTCTTGATTGTGGGCCCATGAGGCTGCCATGATCGTGATTTTCATATGGAAGCGTAATATGAACTCATGCGCTTCTTGTAGGACATTCAAGGTCAGGCAAGAGACATGCCGACGCAGCAGCCCACGCCGTAGGGTGCATGATGCTTTCGACTCTTGCAACTGCCTAATCAGTATTCCATGCTACTCTCCTATCTCGACGGACGCAGCTGTCCTACACGTCAAGCGGCTTCATACCACTACCTCCTACCCACATGTGCTGACAGAGGGTTACCGACTTTCCCGCGCTTAACGGGACTTCCTCGAACTTCTAATTGCATCATCCTGGGTATCATGATTGGAACATCATCGTACCATTTGCATAGTCCAGAACTACATCATTACCCGCACGACGGGGCCCTTCAGATCGTTCATCTCCGGACGGGGATGACGCAGTCATAGCACGTAGTGATTATCCATCGTTGCTATGTTCATTGACCATGCTTTCGCTCCGTTTACCCCCACGCACACCTCTGCACTGCACGCACAATACACTTATAGTTACTTACTTGTCTAATGTCGCAGTTTGCGCTCGACGCTTCAGTTGCAAGAAGCTTATGGTGTCGTCGACGGTCACCTCAAGCTTGAAAGACATTGAGTCACATAATTCATCTTACAAGTAATTGAACTTCATTTTGGCTCACGACTCGGTTTCAAAAGTTTCTCAGGATGAAGCTTGATAAGATCCAGGTCATATCAATATCATGATAAGCGCGCTATGGTTTGAACAAGAAACGGCCATCTTCTTTCTATTTCTTCCTACGGGAGACTTAGTAGACCACGACTCTTGAAGCTTGACAGTGCGCACTGCACAGCGATCACCCGTTTTAAGTGTGGATGATCTCATTCGAGACACTTTTATCACAGCTGCCCCAAGATGTATTTGTGAGTGTTTTGCGATCGATCTTTGATTTGCTATCGCTGCTTACTGCTATATTGCTCAGACGCTGGCTGAGGGAGTGCTGGACCGTTCAGTTACAGACTTTCAGCTGCTCTGCAATCGAATTGCAGGTTGTTCCGAATCTGAATTACAGATACTGCAGCCAGTGTTTTACGTGCACCTCAACCCAGATCGCGTTCCTGTAAAATCGATTCCAGCCGCTACCACCGATATCGAGCTCGCCCGGTGGTCCCTCACTGGGATTGTCACAACTTTGGGCAATATCGATGTTCATTCTGAAAAACGATGTCTCCTTTCCGCCTGGAACTGTGTTGTTCCCTGGCTCCTTTTCTTTCATAACCAGTTCATTATGTGCAGGGCCAACTATAGACCCGTCGACAGGACGCCTGTCATCAAGCTTGTTGCCAGCATCCTGTTTCATGGCTTAATCGCTGGCCGCGACCTTGACGGGAACTCAAAACTCGCTACTACGCCCACCCTTTGCCGCCCGATCGCAGAGCTGTGGGTGCTGGCTATTGAAACAAAAGATGAAGATGTATTGAGCGTTCAAGTGCCATTGCGTGACCTCGGTCACATCACTTCTCTTCGACTTGTCACCACCTTCTTGGTTGCAGAATGCATGCGCAACGAGTCCTTTGTGACTACACTACTGGAAGTGTCAGGTGGCATCGGCCCCTTCACTTCTGCAGCTCTGAAGTATGTCAAGGCCATACCGTCAGTGGTCAAGGACCCTGATATAACCTCCCAGGACGTCCGGGTGGAGCTGATTCAAGTCGTGACAATGTTTTCGACCTGTGTCAAATTTATCATAGGAACGAGCATGCACAGTGCTGCGATACGGGAAGGATTCATCGTCCGACACTCCATCAGACATATCTTCTCGACTCTCCGTATTCTCCGGCCTCTTATCCCTGGTAGAGGGAGCACGGAGCAAGCCCTCGCCTCGAGTTTCCAGTACCTCTTCTTTCTCCTTGAACGTGCCGACGGCCCTGTCTCAGTGTTCCACGAAGCTCTCCGCTCACACGCCCTTGAAATAGTAGTCCATATGGCTCCCTTTGGACCCGTGAAGATGGAAGCGAATCTTCATAATATCAGCGCGGATTTTTTCGAGATATTATACCACTATCTTGTTCACGACAAAATCTTGACCTATACTTGCAAACATATGGACGCGTGGTCTAATACTCTCGGACCAATCGCGAGACAAGACCAAAACCTCTGGAAGGATTGGTCCGCCATGGAGCGGACGATACGATCATATGTCAGTCTCAGGTCTAAGGAGGAAATGATAAGGCGGCCATTATCCAATGAAAAGGGCTGGGTTCTAAAAGTCAGTCACAGACTTCGTTGTTTCGTTCCTGCTGACCACTCAATTTATCTCTTAAAACAGTGTTGTGGTGGCACTACGGAAGACATTCAGCTCAGGCAATGTGCGGGATGTCAAGTTGTACGGTACTGCTCAAAGCGATGCCAGCGTAATTCCTGGTACAGTCACCATAGATTGAGCTGTAAATTTCTCAAGGCAGCTGTTGGCAAGTCTTTCCGATGTTCAAAGACATCATTTCCACTCACGATCTATCTAGGCTCATCATCGCCGCACTACGTGAAGCGTAGTCTCCGTCTGCTAGCTGCTCTAGAAGACAGACAGATGTCGTGCCAAGGGGACGACGATATTCCGAAGTTGGTCGCCGCTGCGCAGCGCAAATATCCGACAGACCGGGAACGGCTTGTGGTTGAGCTCGGTGTAGATGAGCTCGATGTATCAGTTCGGCCTCTCCGACACTACCTCTCCCTGTTCAATGGGTTCTCTGAAAATAACATCGTAGAAAGCTTGTCGTCCTGGAACTTGAAAGAACCAAGGGGCCATCGATCATTCTTGTGTTCGGTAATCGCGATAAACGATCAATATGATTCACGACAGATTTTGTTCAGTCCGCGTACTGCATTAAATATGGAGATGAAGTTAGGGCGTAGGTGTTATCAGTAATGTACGTGAATTTTTGTCGCTCCGGTCTTGCCTGTGCTTGTTCGTTGATTTTCCATGTTGTGTCAGGTGGGCTGGAGGGGCAAGGACTGATTGACCTCCAACGGGGACGACGTAGTCATAGCACGTGCTGATTATCCATAATTGATCGTTTGTTAGTAGTAACGTTCATTGCTCTCTCAATTAACCATGCTTTCGCTCCGTTCCCTTATACACATCCGAGTCAGCACTGCCCGCACAATATTTACTACTCAAACGTTGTTGTTTTGGTATCATAGTATGCAAAAAATGATTCAACTTGATCTTTACTCTCAACCTCGAGTCGGCATCCATCATGATTCTTTCTGACTTTCTATATATGGTCTGTCCAACGTGCAACTCGGTTGGAATCAGCGGCCCCGCCCGTGGCCCTGAATCAGTGAACCACCGTGACCCAGAATGATCTCAGCGACGCTACTGTCACAGCTCCCCCAGGATTTGCGGGTGAGTGTCTTGCGATCGATCCTTAGTTTATTGTAGCCGCTTACTCTGTGTCACTCAGAGGCTGGTCCGGGGAGTGTCGAATCGTTCGGTCGCAGACTTTGAGGAGCTGTGTGATCGACTTCCAGGTTGTTCCACATCCGAGCTATGTATACTGCAACCAGTGCTCTACATGTATCTCGACCCAGACCGCATTCCTGCAAAGCCAAATCCAGCCGCTACCACTGATATCGAACTCGTCTACTGGTCACTTCTCGCGATTGTTGTAACCTTGGGCCGTATCGATGGTTTTGGTGCTGACTCGCCGGCAGAGTCGGAACAACGGTATCTTATTTCCTCCTGGAACCGTGTCACTCCATGGCTTGTGTTCTTTCATGACCAGTTCATTATGTGCAGAGCCAACTATCGACCCGTCGACAGGACGTCTGTCATCAAGCTTGTTACTAGCTTACTATTTCATGTTTCAGTCGTTGGGGGAAACCGCGGCGAAACCACAGGACTACCTATCACTCCCATCCTTTATCGCCCGATCGCGGAGTTGTGGCTGTTAGCCCTGAAAACAAAAGACAAGGATGTAGTGTGCTTGTCAGTGCAGTCCGGCGCTCACATCGCTTCTTTTCGAGTTTTCGGCTCCTTTTTGGTTGCAGAATGCATTCGCAACGAATCCTTTGTGACCATACTACTCGAAGTGTCAGGTGGTATTGACACCGTCACTTCTACGGCTCTCAAGTATGTCAAGAACGTACGATTGATGGCTAAGGACCCTGATATAGTTTCCAACTCTTTCAAGCTCAAGCTGCTTGTACCAATGTTTTCGTGCTGTGTTGGAATTATTGCAACAACGAGCATGCATAATGCTGCGATGCGGGAAGCATACATCCTCCAGCGGTCCATCAAAGAGATTTTCTCGGCTCTCCGTGTTCTCCAGTCTCTTCCCCCAGGCGGAGGGAGCATGGTGCAGGCCCTCGCCTCAAGTTTTCCGTACCTCGTCTTTCTCCTTAAACATGCCGACGACCCTGTCTCAGCGTTCCATCAAGCTCTTCGCGCACATGCCTTTGAAACAATGGTACACGTAGGTCCTTCCGGACCTCTGGAGGTAGAGTTAGAGGTGGAGGCGGATCCTCATAAGATCAATGAGATTTTTTTCATGATCTTATTCAGCTACATTCTTCACAACAAAATCTTGACCTACGCCTGCAAACATGTGGACGCCTGGTCTGATAATCTCGGACCAATCGTGAGACAAGATGGACATCTATGGGATGTCTGGTCCAAAACAGAGCAGACGATACGATCATATGGGATGTGCAGGTCCGGGGCAGAAATGATACGGTCGCCATCACCGAGTGAAAAGGGCTGGGTTCTACAAGTCAGTTGTAGACCTAATTGCTTCATCCCTGCTGATTTGTCGACTTATTACCAGTGTTACTGCGGTGGTACTGCGGAAGAAATTTATCTTAGGCAATGCGCGGGATGTCAGGTTGTACGGTACTGTTCAAAGCGATGCCAGCGTGATTCCTGGTATAGTCACCATAGGTTGAGCTGTAATTTTTTGAAGGCAGCTGTCGGCGAGTCTTTCCAACCTTCAGGGATGCGCATTATTTCCTGACAATGTACCCAGGCTTATCGACACCACACTACGTGAAACGTAGTCTGTGTCTGCTAGCCGCTCTAGAAGAATGCCATATAGAACGCAAATGGGACAATATTCGGAAGTTGGTCGCCGCTGCGCAGTGGGAATATCCGAAAGATCGGGAACGACTCGTGGTCGAGCTCGCTCTTGATAGGAACGAAGAATCAGTTGGACCTCTTCGACACTACCTCTTCCTGTTCAATGGGCTCTCTGAAAATGAGGTCGTGAGCCGCTTATCATCGTCTTGTCCAAATCCGAGGGACCACCTTCGACAACTATTCTTTTGTTCGGTTATCACGATAAACGATCGATATTTGTCACGGCAATTTTTATTCAGCCCGTGTACTGCGTTAGACATGGAGATAGTGCCGCAAACGCTCAGCCGTAACCGTCAGTGTGTGTGAAGTAGTATTGTACATTGTTCGACGGATCTCGCTTGAGCTCGTTCCGACAGGGATGACACAGTCATAACTTCTGATATTTTATCATTGCTAGTTAGTAGTAGTACGAACGCTGGTTGACTATGCCTTCGCCCTGTTTACGATAGTACAGTTTACCCCTCACACATCCCCACACTTCAATTGGAGCTATTTATACTTGTCTAATGTTGCAATTTGGGCTCGATACTTCAATTGTGAGAGGCTCAGGAGGTTGTTGATGCCGGTGACTGGTTGAAAGTTGAAACGGGCCCGGGATATCTTATGAACATTTGAAGTCGTACAGTCTGAGGTACAAGATGTATTCAACTTTTTTTTTTTCTTTCTACTCTCGCCATTCAAAAAAATCTGATTCTGAATATGGGAGGAACCCCGGTAAGGCGATATCACTGATAAGCGCTTCGCTCACTATGATTGGTGTACTATGATATGCTAGATCTAGCGTATGAACACGAGGCTAAGAGCTTGAGCTCCGATCGTACTAGATCTTGAGTCCTTCGATTTGGTCTACCTACGAGAGACTCAGTCACCACCTGTCACCGCCCATTTTTACTGAAAATGATCTCAGCGACACTGCTGTCACAGCTGCCCCAGGATGTACAGGCGAGCATTTTGCGATCTATCCTTACTAATTTGTTATCGCTGCGTACCGGTGGTTACTCAGAGGCTGGTCCAGGGAGTGTCGAATCGTTCGGTAGCGGACTTTGAGCAGCTCTGTGATCGACTTACAGATTGCTCCACACCTGAGCTACGCATGCTGCAGCCAGTGCTCTATATGCACCTCGACCCAGATTGCATTCCTGAAAAGTCGACTCCAGCCGCTATCACTGATATTGAGCTCGCCCGGTGGTCACTTACCGGGATCATAACAACGTTTAACGAGAGTCGTCCTGGTACTGAATCAGAACAATATCTGATTTCCTCCTGGAACCGCGTTGCTCTCTGGCTTGCCTTCTTTCATAACCAGTTTATCATGCGCAGAGCCAACTATAGGCCGATCGGTGAGAGGCTTGCTGTCGATCTGGTTAGCTCTGTCTTGCAGTATAGCATCACCACAAGCGGCGTGGACACAGCATTCCTCCCTACTATACCCGCCCTTTATCACCCGCTCGCAGAGTTATGGTTACTCATCCTCAAAAAAAAATACGAGGATGTGTCGATCATTGCCCAGTATCCATGGTATCAATCGCTCTATGACCATAACCCCGGTTCTCTTGAAATTATCGTCCTCATGTTTGTTGCAAAGTGCATGAGCGACAAAACATTTGTAACCACCATGCTCGAAGTGTCAGGCAACATCGGTACACTCGTTTCTACAGCTCTGGAACATGTCATGCACATAGGATTAATGGCCCAGGACCCTAATAGAGTCACAAGCCTTTCATCATCTCTCGGGATGCTTGTACACATGTTTTCGAACTGTGTTATTATTATTGTCAGAATAAGCAAGCACAGCGCCGCCGCGCGGGAAGAATTTATCCTACGACAATCCGTCGAAAAGATTTTCTTGGTTTGCCGCGTTATTCAGCTTCATCTTTCTTCTATAGAGGCCGTGGAATGCGTATTTGGCAAACTCACACTCGTCTGGACTTTCGAGTACCTCGCCGCTCTCCTTGTCTGTGCCGATGACACTATCTCAGTGTTACATCAAGCTCTCCACTCACATGCCTTCGAAATAGCCATGGGTCTCAAAGGACCCCCTGTGGAGGTTGATTTTGATGATCACAACGAAAATTTTCTTATGATGGTACAAGGTCACCTCGTCTACGACAAAATCTTGACCTACGCGTGCAAACATGTGGACGCCTGGTCTAATGCTCTTGGACCAGGTGTGATACAAGATGAAGCCGTCCGAAAGCGCTGGTCTGCAGTCGAGATGAAGATACGATTATACGCCAGTCTCAAGTCCAGGGAAGAAAGGATAAGGCGGCCATCACCTGATGAAAAGGGCTGGATTCTACGAGTCAGTAACAGACTTTGTTGCTTCGTTCCTGCCGACCAACTTACTTAAAGAACAGTGTTACTGTGGTGCTGCCACAGAAGATATTCATTTTAGGCAATGCTTGGAATGTCAGGTTGTGCGGTACTGCTCAAAGCGATGCCAGCGTGATTCCTGGTACAGTCATCGCAAGTGGAGCTGTAAATTTTTGAAGGCAGCTGTTGGCAAGTCTTTTCAATATTCAACTGCGCATCATTTTCCCTGACAATCTACCCAGGCTCATCGACACCGCACTACGTGAAACGTAGTCTCTGTCTGCTGTCTAGCATAGAAGCTTACGAGGTCTTGTGCAGGTGGGGGGATATTCAGAGCCAGATCGCCGCTGCGCGGTACAAGTATCCGCGAGATCAGGACCGACTCGTTGTCAAGATCACTATAGATGAGGAAGAAGTATCAGTTCTACCTCTTCGACACTACCTCTTTCTGTTCGATGGTCTCTCTGAAAATGAGGTCGTGGGCCGCTTATCGTCATGGCCAGATCCAAGGGGCCATCTTCAACGATCATTCTTTTGTTCGGTAATCGCGATACCCTCGAATCGATGTTCGTCACCGCAGGTCTTATTCAGTCCACGTACTGCGTTAGACATGGAAACGGTGCCAACGCTCAGACGTAACCATAAATGTGCGTGTGTTCATGTTGCTCAGGTCTTGCTTGCACTGTCCATCGATATTCATCTTCTATGTTGGGTCAGATATGAGCTCGCGATTACGCGAGTGGGAGCAACCTTGAAACTTGAAGCGTCAATGACTGTACGTCTTCGCTTTACACAGTACTCATATATTGCGTTATCATTCCTACATTACGTCATAGCGCAGATGAGACTGGAACCAGTGGGAAGTTTTTAACATGATGGATTGGTACTGACATCCTGTAATTTGAGTTGACCTTCAATTTAGCCATGATCGACAGATCCTAAAGCAAAATAGAGGCGTATAGATTCTATCTACGTTAGCACGTCAAAAAGGAAATAATCGACAACGAATGCTTGGCTGTGACTTCCTCACGACTGAAGCTGGCCATTCTCCATCAATGCTCCATCCTCATCTACATGCGCCTCGGTCGTCTCGTCTCTGACAGCAACCTTAACGTCCCATTCCTTAATACCAACTTTCCCACCCATGCGATGCCACACCACGAACATCCTAGAGCGCCTCTCCTCGCATAGCTTCACAAGCGCTTCCCAATACACGCAATGGGAATACGTAAATGGTTGCAAGCCATTCCAACCCTCCTGGATAAGCTGGTCCGGCTCGAATACTCGTGATGTGCTGTCGGCATTCCAAGCTTCCGCATCAGCAGCTGTCCTAAACAGACCATTCTTGTTGATGACAGGGTTGAAGACCAACTTCTGCCGAGTGTGTGAATCCATGAATGGCGTGAGTAGTGTAATAAGTGCGTTCAAAAACCAGGGAAGATGTGCAATGAGCGCAAGGCCGAGGCGTTCTGGATAGTGTGTTTGAATGATGTCGAGTGTTGTGCGGCACATGCCAAATGACGGGGTCTTGATGTTGTCTGCATAACCCACCAACACCGCAAGGGTCCTAAATAGCGCTGAAATAGGTTCTGAAAGAAATGTGATGCGTAGAAGGGCACTTACTCGACACCTGGACCCATGAGGTCAAAAGCGCGTTCGGCCATCCAGACGGTGAGCTGGATTGTGCGGGGCGACTCTTCGACACCCACTTTTAAGGGGCTCACATAGATTGCAGGTCGTCCGTGAGTATCATAGCCAAAAAGAAACTCTTTGCCGGTAGTTGCCTTCAAATCATTAGTATTGATCGTGAACTTGAGGAACTCGCACCCTCATACCTCTGGTTCAATATATTCAGCTGTGATTTTGTCGTAGATCCCGAATTCACGTCTCCACTTGAGCGTATCTTCTAAGCGCTTTATGGCTACATCTGCATTCCAGTTGGTAGCACGTAGATATCTCAGAAGACATTCATATGACTGTTAGTCACCATGGGACAGGGTGGCGCGGGTCAACCAAATGCACAAAATCGAGGAGTGCGATAAGGTGCACCGACCAGCCAAAACTTTTCATCCACCGTCAGTGCAGCCTTCTCCTGGTTGACATTTGGAAGTTTATAGTCTACGGCAGTGAAGTGTTCGAGGACACAGTCATATAAAGTTTGCTTCTTCTCGGAAAGTGCTGAAGGTGGTACAGTCTCATGCGAGTGAGTCGGGACTGGGAGTGGGACGTGAATCGACATCGCAGTCATCGGATAGAGCTTATCTGGGGTGTCCTGATAGTTTTACATTATATATACGTTGAAGTCGTACGGTCTTACGTACAAAATGTATTCAATTCTATTTTTATTCGACCTCGAGTCGGCGTTCAAAAAATTCTGACTCGGAATATGGGAGGCACCTTGATATCGAACATGAGGCCTTGAGGGCCGATTGCACTAGATCTCAAGTCCTTCGATTTGGTCTACCTACGAGAGACTCAGTCACCACCGTTCATTTTCACTGAGAAGTTCTCACTGTTCAGTGAAAACGGACGGTGGTGAGTGAATGATCTCAGTGACACTGCTATCACAACTGCCCAAGCATATACAGGCGAGTGCCTTTTGATCGGTCCTTAATATTGTCATCGCTGCTTACTCAGAGGCTGGTCCAGGGAGTGTCGAATCGTTCGGTAGTAGACTTGCAGCAGCTCTGCGATCAAGTTGCAGATTGGTCCACATCTGAGCCATGCATACTGCAGTCAGTGTTCTACATGCACCTCGACCCAGATTGCGTTCCTGCGAAGTCAACCTACCACCGACATTGAGCTCATCCGGTGGTCATGTGTCGGGATCATGACAATCTTCGACAATATCGACAATGGTTCTCGCACTGAGATAAAACAATGTCTCGCCTCCGCCTGGAACCGTGTCGTTCCCTGGCTTCTCTTCTTTCACGACAGTTCATTATGTGCAGAGCCAATTATAGGCCCATAGATAAGAAGCTTGTCGTTGGTCTAGTTGCCAAGATACTGCAATGTCTTTTCCGCGAGGGACGAGAACACACCATTGCTCACTACCGCGCCTACCCTTTACCGCTTGATCGTGGAGTTGTGGTTGCTGGCCCCTATTGAACTTCTATATTGGGTTAGATATGAGCTCGCGACCTTGAAGCATTAATGACTGTACGTCTTTGCTCCACACAGCACTCGCATATTGCATTATCGTTCCTACATTGCGTCATAGCGCAGATGAGACTGGAACCAGTGGGAAGTCTTTAACATGATAGATTAGTACTGACATTCTGTAATCTGAGTTGATCTTCAATTTAACTATGCTCGTCCTCCGACAGATCCCAAAGCACAACAAACTTGGATTTACCAGCAAGTCTGTGAAACAATTCAAGGGGCGTATAGATTCGATCTACGTTAGCACGTCAAAAACGAAATAATTGACAACGAATGCTTGGCTATGGTTTCCTCACGACTGAAGCTGGCTATTCTCCATCAAAGCTCCATCCTCATCTACATGCACATCGATCGTCTCGTCTCTAGCAGCAACCTTAAAGTCCCATTCCTTAATACCAACTTTCCCACCCATGCGATGCCACACCACGAACATCCTAGAGCGCCTCTCCTCGCATAGCTTCACAAGCGCTTCCCAATACACGCAATGGGAATACGTAAACCGTTGCGAGCCATTCCAACTCTGCTGGATAAGCTGGCCTGGCTCGAATACTCGTGATGTGCTGTGGGCATTCCAAGCTTCCGCATCTGCAGCTGTCCTAAACAGACCGTTCTCGTCGATGACAGGGTTGAAGACCAACTTCTGCCGGGTGTGGGGATCCATGAATGGCGTGAGTAGTGTAATAAATGCATTCAAAAACCAGGGAAGATGTGCAATGAGCGCAAGGCCGAGGCGTTCTGGATAGTGTGTTTGAATGATGTTGAGCATTGTGCGGCACAAGCCAAATGACGGGTTCCTGGTGTTGTCTGCATAATCCACCAACAATGCGAGGGTCCTAGATAGCGTTGAAATAAGTTCTGAAAGAAATATTAGGCACTTACTCGACACCTGGACCCATGAGGTCAAAAGCGCGTTCGGCCATCCAGATAATCAACTGAATTGTACGGGGTGACTCTTCGGCACTCAGCTTTGAGGGGCTCAGATGAATGGCAGGTCGACCATGAGTATCGTAGCCAAAGATAAACGCTTTGCCATCCTTTGCCTTCGAATCATTCGTATCAAACGTGAACTTGAGAAACTCGCACCCTCGTACCTCTGGTTCAATATATTCAGCAGTAATTTTGTCGTAGATCCCAAATTCACGTCTCCACTTGAGTGTATCTTCTAAGCGCTTTATGGCCACATCTGTATTCCAGTTGGTAGCACGTAGATATCTCAGAAGGCATTCATATGACTGTTTGGACAAGGTATCAATCGTTGGTCAACCAGACATACATAAGTGAAGAGTGCGATAAGAAGATGCACCGACCAGCCAAAACTTTTCATCAACTGTCAGTGCAGCCTTCTCCTGGTCGACATTCGGAAGTGTATAGTCTACGGCAGTGAAGTATTCGAGGACACAGTCATACAAAGTCTGGTTCTTCCCGGAAAGTACTGAAGGTGGTGCAGTCTCCTGCGGGTGAGTCGGGAGCAGTGGGAGTGAGACGTGAATCGACATCGCAGTCGTTGGATAGAGCTCTTCTGGGGTGTGTTTCACATTATATATACGGCGTTAGTTATTGTAATCTTGAGCTCTTTCGGGAGTCTTAAACGAATAAGTGGCCCAACTTGAAGCACCAAAAGTACTAGTGACTTGCTGGGCAGATCGGGGTTTTCCTAATGGTCCTCCCTAGACCTGATCAAGAAGGTTGAAGAGGAAAAATCGGTTGAAATTATGGAATGCACGTGACGTAGCTGTTCAAGTTGGGTTATCTGATTCAAGCTGTCCACCTGAGAAGTCAAAAAACAGCAGTTGCTCCATTACTAGTTTCAAACTAAAAGGGTCAGTACTATTCTGTAGTGCTATTTACGAGGTTTATCTGACCAGTCTTATCCATCTTGGCGGGCTATTACGGCACAATGGCTCTCCTTCGACGTGTTTTTTATTTTTTTATTTCTGTAAGCACGCCGGCTTATCTGAGTTCCCATAATCAGTACATATACTGTCGCTGATGCTGAAAGCTAAGCTTTCGTAACGGTTATGCGGGCGGCAGTCTGACCAAGTTACAATTTCCCTGTAAATGGTAAACCCGAAATGCTGGTCATTTTATGCCGGGGTGCCTCTAGATCTGTAGCTTCCATGTCCGTATGTATGGATTGGTGCTGTTTGACGCTGGTGCTTCGCCCAATTGATGCGTCACTACAAAAATCCCGTCTTACTCCTGGCACTGCTTTTTCATAGATATTGCGTACACCGTTTGTGACGTCGAAATGCCATGCGATATAACTTGTGAGTGTGTTCCTATGGTCACTATATATCTATTCAATCATTGTTAGTATGCCGCCTCTCCTGCTGCATTGCCTATGAGTTATTGTTTATTAAATATTGCTATTGTGTTGATTTTTCTTTTCCTTTCTTTGTCGTTTTACAAGAAGCCCACTTGATCATTAAGCTTCAATTGCGGGTTATAAATCAGTGCATTTCACACCCGTTTCATCACATGGCAGGAACGGTTAACATCCCCATAACGCTGATTTTGAACATGAAGGCGTTGAATGGTGGCATGTCTCGCACGAACACTACGTCTACCAAGTTCGTCGCTCGTTCATTCATCCTCGAATAACATGACCCTACTAGTAGTTTCAAATGATCCCGTTTGGTGGCCGGTCATCCATTCATGTCGTATTTTATATGTTCGTGGAGAGCCAGTCGGATGATGACGATCGTGTCCCGATCTAAGCTTGGCTACAGTTTTGCAGTTACCTCCGCTACTGTGATGACGAGGTGAGCAAGATAGCATGAAAAAACCGCTGACAATCTTGTGGTATTTCAAGCCCTGACGTTCGTCCAAGAGGTAGGTTGATGCCATTTCTGGAGCAGTCATCTCGCTAAGAATAGGTTTACAGGTCGAACTGATCTGGGTGAGCAGAGTCCCACATCACAAGAACGACGTGAAATATGATTAATTTACAACAGATGAAACGCCGATCCCTGATGACTCTTGTATCTGAGACTCTGAGTGTATTTAGCTTGCGTTATAAGTGTAGTTAGAAAGCTGTACTGACTCGCAGATATCCTAGGTGCGCTATATTGTAATAGTATAAACCATGCAAGTTATCAGGACCACTCGGTTAGTACATACCATGTATCAGCGATCCAGAAAGGTGCTGATATGTCTCGTTGTCGTATTCCTGGCTGTCAACATCGCCGACGGAGTGACGATTGCAATAACAACGGGTGAGCTCAATTTTGGCTGAAAGATTTCGTTGCATCGACGAGTACCAGAGGTGCTCATTCTCATAGGCACCTATCAGTGCGAAGTTGACGTCGAGGGAGATGACCTACTTGTGTCTACCATAATTTGGGTGCTCACTACTGGGAAATCCTCGCACTGGGTCTTGCAGTCAGGATTGCTCTAAAATATTTCATGAATTACAACGACCATCGAAAAGAGGTATGATCAGGGACTGTTTCATGGTGTTCATAAAAACCTACGTGGTTTAGCTTGCGAGGTAAGCTCATAACGTGAACTTAGTTCTCTTTTCCACTGAAGTTCTGCGCGTGGTAGCCTTGTTATTGTTTCTTGCTTTACCCTCGGTTACTTGTTGTCTCCAACACTCTCAACGGTATGCCGATCTGTCACTCACTGACCTCCGCATACGATGAAGGGTTATCATTTATATAGGATGCATCGTCCATGGGAACTCATATTTTTTCGGGTGTTCTTCAAATTTTGTTGGTTGTGCAGATGTTTGCGGTGGGACCACCTGATTCTTAGTGTTTGAAAATATCGAGCTAGGCTTCTGGCCGACTTTGATACGGGAACTGGAGTGATTTCAATCGCTTTCCAGCATAATGTGCATTTGTCAACTAGCAGTAATGGGGTCAAGACTTTTCAGATGCTGGGCAGGGAGGGTGTACGCCACTTGGGCCGGGGTTGTTGTGTTCACCGCCGGAGGCCTCTAGTTCCCTGTCGTAAAATTGATCCTAATTATAGTGTTCAATGAAGAAGAATCTAATGTGAAGAGTTAGCCTAGACGAGTTATGCCAGGGTAGGCTTCAACACGTCATACCAAGTTACTCTCGGGAGTCTTAAAGCGACAGCCCTATATTCTGACCTGGCACGCGTGTACATCGCTCCGGTATAATAACATATCAGTGTCAGTGAAGAAAATGGAATACAAATAGACAATGAAACCTGGCTGCTGTCTAGGAATAAGGCTGGTTATTCTCTGTCAATCCCCTGTATAGGCTCATCCCTGACAGCAACCTTAACTTCCCACTCCTTAGTGCCAACCTTTCCCCCAATGCAATGCCATACCGCGATCATCCTAGACCGCCTTTCCTCACATAGCATCACTAGCGCCTCCCAGTAAACGGCATGAGAATAGACAAACGGCTGGGAGCCATTCCAACCCTCCTGGATAAGCTGCTCTGGCTCAAATACTCGTGATATGCTGTCGGCATTCCATGCTTCAGCGTCCTCGGTCGTTCGAAAAACACCATTCTCATTGATGACAGGGTTGAAGACCAGCTTCTGTCGGGTGAAGGGATCCATGAATGGCGTGAGTAGTTTAAAAAATGTGTTTAAAAGCCAGGGAAGATGTGCGATGAGCGCAAGACCGAGGCGTTCTGGATAATGTGTTTGAATGATGTCCAATACTGTGCGGACCATACCAAATGATGGATTCCCGGTATTGTCTGCATAATCTGCTAGCACCGCAAGGGTCCTAGATAACGCTAGAATAAGTTTCGAAATAAATATAATTTGTAGAAGGGCGCCTACTCAACACCTGGCCCCATAAGGTCAACGGCGCGTTCGATCATCCAGACAATGAACTGGATTGTACGGGGTGACTCTTCGGCACTCAGCTTTGAGGGGCTCACATGGATGGCAGGTCGACCGTGAGCATCGTAGCCGAAGAGAAACGCTTTGCCATCCTTTGCCTTCAAATCATACGTATCAAACATGAACTTGGGAATCTCGCCCCTCGTACCTCTGGTTCAATATATTCAGCAGTAATTTTGTCGTAGATCCCAAATTCACGTCTCCACTTGAGTGTATCTTCTAATCGCTTTATGGCCGCATTTGCGTTCCAGTTGGTAGCACGTAGATATCTCAGGAGACATTCATGTGACTGTTTGGACAAGGTATCGACCGTTGGTCAACCAGATGCACATAAGTGAAGAGTGCGATAAGAAGATGCACCGACCAGCCAAAACTTTTCATCAACTGTCAGTGCAACCCTCTCCTGATTAACATTCGGAAGCGTATATTCTGCTGCAGAGAAGTGTTCGAGAACACGGTCATATAGAGTTTGCTCCTTCTCGGGAAGTGCTGAAGGTGGCGCAACATCACGCGAGTTAGTCAGGATAGGGAGTGGGACGTGAATCGACATCGTAGTCGTTGGATAGAGCTGTCCTGGCGTGTCATGGCTTCATATTATGTTAGTCATTGTGATCCCGAGCTTCTTCGGGAGCGTTAAGCGCCGAAGCCCACTCAAGGTTGAGAACGTAAACAGTTATGCGGGGATTTCCGTGTACGTCCCAGGGTACGTGCTCAGCGCTCAATGTTATCAACTCCTCAAAGCCGATGACAAAGATAGCGCGCGTGTACATTTTCATCCATCGTACCAAATACTGTTTTTTCAGGACTGTAACTGGCCATTCTCCACCAGCACGTTTTCCGCATCTACTTGCACATTCATCGTCTCGTCCCTGACGGCAACTTTAACTTCCCACTCCTTAGTACCGACCTTCCCTCCAATGCGATGCCACGCCGCGGCCATCCTAGACCGCCTCTCTTCACATAGCTTCACCAATGCTTCCCAATAAACATCCTGGGAATATATAAACGGCTGAGAGCCATTCCAACCCTCCTGCACAAGCTGTCCCGGCTCAAATACCCGTGATGCACTATTGGTACTCCAGGCTTCAGCATCTGCAGCCGTCCGAAAGAGACCATTTTCGGTGATGACGGGGTTGAAGACCATCTTCAGCCGAGTGAGGGGATCAATGAATGGCGTTATTAGTTTATAGAATGCATGCAAAAGCCAGGGAAGATGTGCAATGAGCGCAAGACCGAGGCGTTCTGGATAATGTGTCTGGAGAATGTTGAGCACTGTGCGAGCCGTAGTGATTGATGGGTTTTTGGCTTTATCCGCATAATCTATCATCAATGCAAGGGTCCTAGATAGTGCCGAAATAAATTTCAAAATCGATGGATGAAAGGGTACCTACTCAACACCTGGACCCATAAGATCGATAGCGCGTTCGAGCATCCAGACAGTATAATGGATTTGACGTGGTGATTCCTCAGTATTCTGCTTTGAGGGGCACATATAAAGGGCAGGTCGACCCCGAGTATCATAGCCAAAGAGGAACTCTTTGCCGGTCGTTGCCTTCGTTAATCGCATTGAACGGGTGAACCTGTAAGAATTCGTGTCCTCATACCTCTGGTTCGACATGTTGGGGCGTGATCTTATCATAAATCCCGAAATCGCGTCTCCATTTTAACGTGTCTTCCAAGCGCTTGATGGCCTCATTCGCATCCCACTTTGTAGCACGTAGGTATCTCAGCAGACATTCATATGACTATTAATGGTCAAGTAGTAACGCTGGTCAACCAACTACATGAAATTGAAGAGTGAGGAGAAAGTGCACTGACCAGCCAAAACTTTTCATCCATTACTAGTGCAGCCTTCTCTTGGTTGACATTTGGAAGTATATAATCTGCGGCAGAGAAGTGTTCGAGGACAATGTTATATAAAGTCTGCTCCTTCTCCGAAAGTGCCGATGGTGGCGAAGCCTCATCTGGATGACTTGGGATAGGGAGTGGGATGTGGATCGACATCGCAGGCGTCGAACAGAGCTGTCTTGGGTATCCTAGGTATCTTTGATAGTGGTCGAATAGCTTGAACCTGGCCAGGTATATTGTTTGAGTTGTAACATAATAAATTAGTTTGTGATCGCAAGCTTTTTCGGGAGCGTCAAGTCGGGTAAGCACGTAGATGTGTGAATTACCTTATATATTTGTACTACTGTATTGGGGTGTGCTCCTTTCTTGTATATCTTCGACATAACCTTTGCAAAGTTCGTATTGCATCGCTCTATGTATTACAGAGCGCAAATTCCATATCGTAAAGTGCAAACTGCGTGTCGCAAACACAAACTTTGCATTATTAAGTACTCACGAATAGACCGTAGGGACAGTTGATTGATATAAACAATATTAGTAGGGATATGTTGGTGCGCACCCGTTCGCACTAGAGAACGTGGGAAGAGGTAAATTCACCAAAATACTGTGGTTATATTCTGGACAATTTTTACCATTCATTCGTCTGCTTTGCCTCTCTATTGTCGAAAGAAATTTCGTCATCGTCGCCCGTCTTCAGAGAATGGGGGCGAGACTCAGATAAATCCTCCAGTACGATCGGGGTACTTTCAGGACCTGTAAAAGTCGTAGCAAGAGGGTCACGAATGCGCTTCTTGGGTTGTGATCCAAAAGTTATGATGGGTGTTGGAGTGGATGGTGAATCTTCTTCTACCTTTAAACGGAAGATGGACGCGACAACGACGCTCAGGTTCGCGACAATTAGAGACATAGAAGCCTAAAGCGCGATCAGAAGCGCTCGAGTCTAAACACTGATACCGCACCTCAACTATAGCAGCCATGACCTCCTTTAGCCCTCCACCAGAAAAGATGTAATATGCATGGACGAGACTAACAACTGTGGTGATCGCTGATGCAGAGAAGACAGATAATACCCGAACTTTTTGCCCCGTTGACAATCTGACTTTGTAAATGAGGCAAAAAGGAGAAAAGATAAGACTAAAGTCCCCCAGAACGTCAGCTGAAATACATCAGAAGACTGATGCTATCCCACGAACAATAAATCCTCACTGATTATCTGTGTTATCGCAACACCTCTGCCGAGATCGCACTGCGGATGTGGTTGTGCTTTCCAGCTGGACTCGGTTTCACAAAGCCACCATAGTTGTGAAAAGAGTAGAGCCCATACAATGCCGAAGGTCACGGCAGCGGATATGAGAACCCTCCTAAAAAAGGTTCCCGGGATTGTGAGTCGCACAATGGTAAACAATATGGATATCCTCGATGACCTATGTATGTGTGCATGTCAATCCTGTTACTCTACCACGTCACTGCTACTAGAGCGCCGGTATCTTACCATACAACTGCGTAAAAGAATTGGGCAATCCTGATGTGGTATTTGTAACGTCTCTCAAGTATAAGAAAAAAGAAGACATACATATAGTATAATGCTATCCTTGTGCCTTGAGGGTATCTTTCTGTGTTTCTTCAGTAAAATATATACGGCGTACACACTACGGAGACGCTCACCGTAGTCTTGCAGATACAAGCAATCGGCGATTAATAGCATGAAGTTGGATATCATGCCGATGGCCGCCCATGCATCGTCAATCCACAGACGTTTCTGCCGTGCACGAACACACAAGCGAAAGGATGTGGCAATGACAGCTACGATCGTGAGGACAATGCCTACGACTAAAAAGAAAATTAACTCCAGCGACGCAGCAAGTCAATCAGCCAGACTCGCCTTCGATCTGAGCAAGAGTGGGGCCCGAGGACGACATGATACATTGTCCAAGGAAGTAAGATGGGCGAACAGCATAATATATATTATAACATATAAGTGCTACTCAATTCAAACACTTGAAATTTTCAGTTAACGTTGTGTTCAGAGTCAAACAGCTTAGGTCGATCATCGTAAGTTAAATGCAAACGCGGACCCTAAACATTTCCTAATTTGTCCACCTTCGCGTCCGCTAAACCTTCGCATAGGAGGAGCAAGTGCGACGCATCGCAGAGTATCGTTATCCACTATGTAGAGCCCAAGTTAGCTATCCAATCTTTCCATATCGCATTGCACACTAAACCTCTCCATAATCAGAGTCCTTTGAATATGTCAAGTATGTCTCATTATTACTGGAGATACTGCATGAAAAATACTTAAATCACTCAAGTCTTGCCCAAGAAACACAGACAGATCACATGTGTCATGAAAAGGTTTAGAGTCCGCGTATGTATTAATTTACGAGAGAATGAATGACTGGGGATGACTTCAAGTAAGCTGTCACGTTGACTCTGAACACGACTTGATGATTTTTTTTCAGAATTCAGCTGCGAGCAGAGCCAGCAGGCTGGCGAGCAGCACTAAGCCGTCAGTCATTAGAGTCCGCGTATCGGCGTATGTATTGATTTACGAGAGGATGACTGAGGACTAACTTATATTGACTTTGAACACAACTTTAAATTTTTTAGAATTGAGCAGGGCTGCTAGCACTACATCAGCGGGCCGGTGAGTTCTTGGAATTTCATAGCAGCGTGTCCATCAAGTATGCACGCACACGTTGACTTGAGCGACAGCCCGCCCAAAGACATGTTAGGGGGGGTCTATAATTGCGAGCCTATCATCATTGAATATTGATTCTTAGATCACCGTGACAACTCACTCTCTCGCTGCAGATGGCCTGATACGGTCGCCTAAAACCAAGCCCGGACCTGACTACGTGGTATCAGTATGCAAACGCATGCCAAGCTACCCTGCTATTTATTCCTTTCGCCCTAGAACTCGCAGCTGACTCAGGGCCCAATTGGAGGCTTTATCGCATGCAGTCGAGCGGGCACCCGGTATCCGAGCAGACTATCCGGCAGCCAACTCTGTTGAGCTAATGATATTGGCGCTGTTTCATTCACTTGAGTTTTGGTTGGTCAGAGGCATGTCGCTCGTGGGGATGAACACCAAAGCCATACATTTATAATACGGGCGAAGATTGTTATAGACCTGGCCTGCCTCAGAGGGAGATTCAGATATTTTAAATTTAGTACTTCAATCTTGAGATGAGTCCTTCGACAAGACTGCCATGGAAGTCGGCAGCAGCGCTGGTGACAGGACCCGCTATCACTGTACTTTAGCGCTTACAAGCCGTAGCCATCTCAATTGCTACTGGAAGTTTTTTTTTGGGGGGTCAGTGTTCATTAACGTTTATTGCCCGTCGGGGGAGATGCCCTATGGTAAACAAAACATACAAGTATTTACCGTGAAATGCTGTATGCTTCTACAAGTCATGTGATGTATGTGCATTGGTCCAAGCAGGATGCGAGGACAATTAAAGCCAAATAAACGCGATGGGGTGTAGGTTCGTCGTTCATACTTCTTTTTCGTCGTCGTCGTCGTCAGGTAGTGTGGCATCTCCAGTTATCTGTTCCAGTCTGTGCGTGGACGATGAAGTAGAGCAATGGTTTAATGTATTTTCGGTTGTTCAACAGATTCATGAGGTGACTAGCTCGGGGGGCCTAGTTCATTCTAGAGTACACGGCGTTGTCTAGCATAAGTACACTAGACAGGCGATCAGGAAGTAGTGGGCGGTCTCTTCGCGCTGGTAGCATTGTTAGCAAATGGGACTTGGGACTGCGATAAAAGTGTTTCAAAGTTGTTCAATGGTGCATGTCCCATGCGAAGCTGAAAGAGAAGGGAAGAGACGGTCGTCACAGAATTCGGCTACTAGTTTGGAGAAAAGTTTTGATTGAGGCGTTTGTAGCGTGGGACTCGGAGTTTTATGATAACGTGTTTGAGGAAAGGTCCGTTGATACACATGATTCTAGAATGATGGTGGCGCATGGTTAGGCCTGGACCTTATCAACATGCCGTAAGTTTAATGTGAGCTTGCTCGTCGCATCGCTGGAGTGAAGTACTAGTCTCTGAGTCTAAGTCCAGCTCATGAGAGCTTGTCTCAACATTCGTTCCAACTACTATCAAGAGTCCATGTCAAATACACAGATATGCATTGCAAAAGGCTCGCAGGTTCGGTTTGCCCGACTTCTTCCCCTCGGACCTGGTTTCAATTATTTATGAACCCTTTTTTTGGAGTGATGCCCCTTATATGCCTCATGCCATCACCTCACTGTCTCACGAAGTCTAATTGAGGCAAGCCTCTTGTGTGCTTGAAGAGGACAGGCGAACTCATCCAAACTTAATTCAGGCATTCGAAGGCCTTCACAGGAGCATACTGTAAGCTGAAGTACTGTGAAGGTAACTTTGAAAATTGGTTGAAAAAAGCAACGATTTGATTGAAGGCGTCTATATCCGATTGAACGTTGATGAATTACCACGTCGAGAACGGACGGAGCGTAGCGCTAGGCGCCTGTCTCCCATAAATAAATAAATTTACCGTCCCTCTTCCGCACGACAACTCCTGCATGAACTCATTCTAACCGCTAAGACATCATGGCAATCAAAACGTTGGCCACCGCCTTTAGAGTGCGCCATGACGACTTGGATGACATTGCTTTTCAAAACCTCAAGGATGGTAATACAGCTATGCCACCTGCGGTGCCTGCGCCCCCGTAAGTTCTGTCCTCTTATCAACCTCTTATTTTCCTTATTTTTGCTGACTGATGCTCTCACCAGATATCGACATGCGGCACCATCCGGACCATGGCCATGGATGGACTTTGACGTGGAATCTACGACCTCTACGACTGCTATTGACCCATCCTGGCGTGGGTACCCTCAGAACCAGTTCGGGAACTGGACTCCAGACCAAGTAGAGCGTAGTAAGATGCTCGAAAAGTGTCTGGGGAATAAGTCTAGCACAATTTACCGGATGGATGTACATGATGACAGGAGTTTTGCAAGTCCAGATATCGGAGGAGATAGTTGTACCATGGTAGTGGGAGTTGAAAATGAGAATGAGTTTTGGGGTGTATTACAAGAGGAGGTGAGTCTCCCCGATTCTCGTATACTAGTTAGGGCGTAAGATGATTTGCAGCGACCAGAAAACATCCGAGTGCGATCAATATTTGTGGATGACTTAACCTCACCGGTCTTGCGCATGCTGGGCACAACGTATGGAGTGGTTTTTTACTTATCTACTTGCTCTCAGGCTCCTCATACTTAGATATAACATCGAACCATTCTTTTTCACGTCCTCCATAAATTGGATACCCTCACGATACCAAGAAGCACCCATCCAAAACAAAGGAGATCGTAAGTCCAAATCTCCCATTTTGGGTCCCATGCTGATGTTGTGCGATAGACATTACTATTACCCTGCCATTTGTCCGAACGCTGCGCAAAAATTCTCGATCAGCACCCGCCTCTCCAACCCCACTATCCCAATCCTCGAGTAAGCGACCCATTATCTGTCGTAGTCATCCCGCTCACCTTCAACAGATACTCTGATCAACACCCAGGCTCCTTTCCCCATGAGTGGTATGTGTATCAAGATCCTCATATTCACATTCCAACATCCTTCCTAGATGGCAGCATGCTTTTCATTGACCTCCTCGCAATTCACATGGTCCGTGACGTAAAGACAAGCACCATCATCTCCTACCATCCCGAGTCTACATGGTGCCGGACATCCGCGAAGCGCCTTCACTCGCTCATGCAGCTTGTAGGGGGTAGTGTGTACTGGCAAAAAATATTCGACAAGTCAAAAGACCCGACGTTCCTCTTCCTCGCGATTTTGTGGTATCCACTTTATGCATGGGATGAGTCCTTTGAGCTGCTGTACACCCATGTTAGTGAACTGGTATGTAATCCTCGTGCAGAGTGGAAGTAGTGTTGCTAAAGAACATTCAGGAATCAAAAGTATTGCAAGCGAGTGACACGGAGCTCGCGCGCGAGCTTCATGTCCTCCAAGCACATCTCTTGCAATATCAAGCACTCCTTCATAACTTTCAGGTATCAGTACAATTTATCGCGAAGACCCACAATCCGGCCATGGACTCTAGTGACGCCCTCGAGCGCGACGAATCAATGAAACTTATGGACTCGGAGTCCCAGAATCTACTCAGCGAAATTGATCGTCTAGAAAAGCGACGTGGGATGCTGACCAACCGACTGAAGAATGTGATGGACCTTGCTTTTGCGACTGTTAATCTCAACGACAGTAAGCAGACGCGAAAGCTAACAGAGGCGACGGTCAGGGACTCGGCAGCTATGAAACAGGTATCCTTCTTTTCTGAAACTAAAGTAACTTACCGGATATTAACAAACTTTTAGATCTCGTACCTCACGATGATCTTCCTGCCGGCAAGCTTCTTAGCGGTAAGCACGAAGTTCTTTAGTGGGGAACCCATCTAACTCCGCATACTCTCAGTCTGTGTTTGGAATGAATGTTGGAGAGTTCAGTAGTGGAGGTCTACAGACGCTTACTCACTACGTCGAGGTCACCGTATCGCTCACGCTCCTTACAATTTACACCGTTGTCACGCTTCAGACGCATAGCTCATTCCACGACCCCAATGCTCCATTCCTGCGGCGTGCAGTGTGGCCAGCTCTTACTTTCTGGAAGATGATGCATAAGCCAAAGGAGAAGACGATGGAAGACATGGTGTGAGCCTTGATAAGGTTCATGGTGGATTCACGATATATATACCTTGTTACGAGTTGTAATGACTACTGACGCCGTTTACTGTGTGACTGTCCATGTGGCTATCAGATTATCTTCCAGTTGTGCAATGTGCTCACATCCATTCTTGGTCCATCCCATCGATAAGCTTGCATTGCACAATCTAAATCCGTCCTGAGTCGAACTCAACCCTAATCTCCCAAAACACCATGGCCTCACCATCAGATGCCAGCCCAACCTACATTTACAAGCTCATTTCATCAGCAGCAGCTCCACCTGATCCCCTGCCCGATCGGCTCCCCGTGAGCGACCTCGACCAGACATCCGGCTTCATCCACCTCTCCACCGCACGCCAAATCCCCAATACACTCAAATTCTACCTCAAAGATCACGTCAAAGTGTACGTACTCCGCATCCCTTACGACCCCGTCGAGAAGAATATCAAGTGGGAGGACCCTAAAGCAGAGGTGTGCGGTCCGCGCGGAGGGGAGGGCATGTTTCCGCATCTCTACAATGAATTTAAGCTGGGCAAGGACGAGGTAGAGAGCGTGCAGTCTTGGGAGAAGGGACCTGATGGATGGGACTCGGCTCTGCAGGCAGCAGAGGGATGGCTCGTTTACTGATGATTGTGTGTGAGTTCTTCTGCGTGACGTATTGCAGCGATGAGCTGAAGCTTGAAGAGGGGATAGTGATTACAATATTAGAATGCTTATTGCGATCCGCTACTGCTCCAAGACCTTCAACAGGCTGCAGCTCCAATGAAGATTATTTGATCCATCCAGTACATATGTATATAGATCACCAACCTTACACATACCTTTACGGCATATTTACTTCTGCCGCAGTTTACCTGAAGAAGAATGCAACTGGTACTGAACACTGTCTTGCTGAGCTAGTGCAGCCATCCGCTCAATGTTGGTTGTGTCCAACAAGTCCCAGAGAATGCTATGGACTGTAGGCGCTGCAGCATCGCAGGTTGACCGCTCATGTGTCATTGTCCGTCCTCGAGCTACATGAATGATGATAGGCAATGGGCAATGTCCTGTTTTGAAAATAAGATCAAAACAAAGTTAGCATCGGAGACGCAGATAGCTTACGTTTCTGTCTGCTTACCTGGACATACCTGATAGACAGGAAGCATAAACTGGAGACATTCGAATGCAGAGCGAATTGAACAATGAAAGTGGTGGCGAGGGCGCGGCCTCGATTGATGACCACGTGCACGAGGTCATGTTCGGGTTTCGCGTGGTTTTCCTACAATTTCAAATGGCCTCATGATCAGGTGTTTCTGCAGGGCCTTCGACCAAAGGCGTCAATTCATCTTATCTACTCCCAGGAGTTCTGGGCCGATTGCAAGGATAACTCTGTTTTCTACTTTGTACTCACGGCTTACATCTTCGTCCACCACTCTGTCGAAACCTGCAGCTATGTATCCTCCCATCAAGCCCTACGAGTCTGGTTTTTTCCAGGGCGCGAATTCAGAGAAACATCAGCTTTAGTATGTCTTTTGATCATCTGTTGTAACTTAAATGATAATCGATCGGAAGTTATGAAGTGAGTGGAAACAAGCAAGGCGATCCAGGTACGTGCTCCGATGATATTTTATGCAGTTCGGATCAAGGTTATTGACTTCTGAGTAGTTGTCTTCCTCCACGGGGGTCCAGGAGGCGGAACAGATCCGAAGGATAGAGAGTTCTTTAACCCTGAGAAGTATAAAGTAAGTAACAGTCATTTAATAGAGGACGTCATCTTATTCATATGAATTGTACTCTCTCAATGTTGTAGATTGTGCTGTTTGATCAACGGGGTGCAGGAAAGTCCACTCCGTAAGTTCCATCGGTTCCTTGACATCGCTCCTGCATGAAACTGCGTAGGAGCGCGGAATTAGAGAACAATACTACGTGGGACCTCGTGAAAGACATCGAGGTCCTTCGGCAGAAGCTAGGTGTCACGAAATGGCACGTATTCGGCGGAAGCTGGGTCTGTGTTAGCGCATTTTCTTCTAGACTTCATCACTGACACAGATGTGCAGGGCTCTACGCTCTCCCTTGTATACGCCCAGGTTTGTGATCGGCTTCCTTCTATACAATGTTTTGTTTAAGCAGTCAGTTCGTTACATAGACACATCCAGACAGAGTCAAGTCCCTCGTTCTCCGGTGAGTCTCGATAGTGTTGGTTACAAGCTAGACGATTCTAAATTCTTTCAAAGTGGAATCTTCACGCTAAGACAAAGGTATGCGTCACTTGATAAGCCAAAATAGACCATGCTGACTTCCCGCCTCTTTCAGCGAACTGCGATTCTTCTATCAGGATGGTACTTCCCATCTTTTCCCCGAACAATGGTAAAACAACACAGTAACAACAAACTTTCATTGTCTGGTGACCAAGTTGTGTAGGGAAGAATACCTGGCCCCGATCCCAGAGGCTGAACGGCACGACATGATGAAGGCATATCACAGCCGCTTGAACTCTCCGGACGCAAATATCCGTCTGGCCGCCGCAAAGGCGTGGGCAAAGTGGGAGTAAGTAGATGATGCTCCGTTGGTACTATGCTCGTTGCTGACATCATACTGCAAGGATGGCTACATCAAGGTTGATTGTAAGTGCGGATGCTGTCGCCCAAGCGGAGAAAGGTGACTTTGCAAAGTACGTGGACTCAGCGGCGAGTTGATTTTCTGCTGAATCAACATTTAGCGCATTTGCTCGCATTGAAAACCACTATTTCGTCAATGAGGTCTGTCAATTGGAAAGTTAGCTCGATTGTGATTTAAAGCGGTGATTATGCAGGGTTTCATGCGCGATGGTCAATTGCTTGAGAAGCAGGAACTCGATAAGATGTATGTGCATTCTACGCCCGTCCTTAATCCCTTCTTACTGTTCCCAGCCGCCACATTCCAACTATCGTGGTTCAAGGAAGATACGATGTCGTATGCTCCGTATGCAGATTTTTTATGTTTCCAGAGACGCCTTTACTGACACGCTTGGACTCCTAGGCGACTACTGCATGGGCACTGAAACGGGCTTGGCCAGAAATTACTCTGCACATCATCCCAGATGCAGGGCACTCTTCGCGCGAGCCTGGCATCGAGAAGAAGCTTGTAGAGGCAGCTGATATCATGGCTTCCAAGGGTTTGTAGTAACGCGAGGTCTATGATCAGGGGGGACTTGGATTTTGAGATAATTTGTGTAAGATATTGAACATATGGAGCTTTAACTTGTCTGCGGATCTATCTGCCCGTATCGTTTGTCAAGGTCCACAGTCACACAAGTTCGATTGGCAGATGACACGGGTTTTGGGTTTCATGTCGCTGAGCTTGGTAAGAGGCTTTGTGAAGTATCTTGGACGTTGGCTCGCAATAAAAAAGCTAATCATACAACCAGAGTCCTTTCCACCGATTCGGATTGTGTAACATACAGCGCAGTCTGTTCTCGATCCTCGCACTGGTCACGTCAGTCTAGTATGGGGCGACTGCCTGGATTTCTACCCATTCGCTGCAAATGCGGCGTTGCCTTGAAATGTTATGGTCCAAGATCCGGGCACTCATGCCGAGCAGTATTTTGTAGGATGCATGTCATCCATCACGAAGAATTATTTGAATTAGGGCATAGATAGGTGAAGACTCATACACGCTATAATACTCAATGCACAATTTAGAATTAAAGCCGTCACCTTCACTTACAATGTCACTTCTCAGCGACCAAAACCGCACGGTACCTCACATCTCCATTCTCAAGTTTCCCCATCGCCTTCTCTATACCAGCCTTAGTCAACGGGAACTCCTCAACGATGGGCTTGATGCTGTGAAGTGCTGCAAACTTCAGCATCTTGACATGCGTTCCACGCGAAGGGCAGATGCTGCCCTGGAGCGTGATGCCATTAACGACGAACTGCATGTACGGTAAGGTGATGGAATCAGTGGACACAGTGAGCGGGTATATCTTGGCACGCGGCGCGAGAATATTGAGGTAGCTGTAGGTGATACGAGGCTTGTTAAACGATGCAGTCACAAGATCACAAAAGGGACGTACAAATCCCAGTTAGGCTGCTTGGATGCTGTGACGAAGAGGTGCTTGAGGGGTGCCCCTATCTTGAGTTCCTGCACGTCCTTCGTCACGTAGAACTCAGTCGCGCCGAGTTTCATCGCTTCATCCCTTTTATCTTCTGTCCCGGAGAACACCACGACCTGGCAGCCCATCTTCGCAGCGAACTGGATAGCGAGATGTCCGAGGCCGCCAACGCCGATAATGCCTACCCGATCGGTGGGTAACATGCCATAGAGGTGCATAGCGTTGAAGACGGTTCCGCCGGCGCACATAAGAGGAGCTGCATGGGAAGAAGAGATCGCATCGGGGATATGGAAGAGGAAGCCGGCTTTCCAGACAGCGTGCGAGGCGAACCCGCCTTGGTCTTTATCAGCGAACCCGTACATGGCGCGTTCTGGACAGAATATCTCGTTTCCACTGAGGCACTCGTCACAATGCCCACAGGAGTTATGCAAGTATCCCCAGCCAGCGCGGTCGCCCCTGCTTATGGTGTTAATTTCTGACTCTCTAGGGTTTGAAGGAAGGTACATACTTTTTGAAGGTGGTGACCTCGGAACCAACCTCCTGCACGATGCCGATTCCCTCATGGCTGAGAACCATGTCATCAGTCTTGTAGTGCAGATCTGTACCACAAAGGCCGGCGTGAGTGATTTTGAGGAGGACCTCGTCAGACTTGAGACCGTCTTTGTGGTTTGTCGACTCAACGATCTTGCCGCTGGAGGAGCCTTTGAAGACAGTGATATCGATACCTGTCATGCTGTTCAAGTTATGAAGAAGTGATGAATTGAAATAGGCGGGATGAAAGAGAGGAATACGAAGAGACAGTAAGCCAGAGGGGGGGTCTTATACCTGAGGCTGACCAGGAGTGCTGAGTCATGACTCCAATGGTATTCAGCTCGAGCTGGCAGACCGACTTCAAACGTTAACGTTGTGTTTGAACCAAAGTCTCATTTTTTTGAGTACAAGTCCAAGAGTCCATATCTTAGATTCCGAGGCTGTTGTGTTCATCAAAATTAATTATCATTTGCGGGGGAATCAGGAGAAGCATAAGCCTCCGCGACGCGTGAAAGGGTGTTCGAAGTCACGTGCCCCAAAATCAACCAGTATGACAGATACCCGGCTTATCGGGAGATGATTCATGATTCTTGAAATGTTCACTTGCGCACGAACCGGTGTTGACAGACGAGACGCCAGATACTTGGAAAATGCTTTGATTTCATCATAGCCCATACGACAAATAAAAGAGATAAAATAGTAACCATAGCACAAGGAACGACTCCCAAAAAAATAAAAGAACGATTATATCATATGCACACCGCCGGATCGCTCGTTTCTAAGTCGTCAGTGTCATGAATTTTCAGTAGGGAAAGGTAACGAGCCACCTCCAGGGCGTTCGCCGTGTACGCGGAAGCGGTACAAACACGTATACCCGTATTTGCCCCAGTTATCCTTGATCACAAGCGCCACAATACCGAAATCCAGAGAGAGATCGCGGACTTCCTGGCGCACGGGAAAGGTTTGGATGTTTGAAGGTGCGTGAATATCATATGTGAACGATGCAAGACGGATGAACGAAACGTCACTGGGAAGCGTAGCCGGATAGTCGTCCTCAAGATTCGCTTCAGAAACAGCCTCACCGACCTCCTTTGCAGCCTCTTGTCGCGTAGCTTGTTCTGCGCGCCATGCTGCAACTTTTGCTAAATTATCCTCGCCCTCTACTTGGCCCCATATCTCCATATGTTTGGGGGCCGTGCTAAGATCGAACGCGACTTCCTTGGCGACATGGTCGATGGTGATATCAGAGATGATAGTAGGGAAGGCGAGCATGACGCCCAATTGACCGTAAGACCCAGCCATGGGCCAACAATTTCCGCTGTGCAAATCCTGATGCAAAGCAGTTATTGGTGATCGGCCGACTTCATACCCATGGCCAGTAATAAGACCCAGGATCTGGCCTCGCAATGTGCTTGGCCGCAACTCAAGCGTACCACTCGTAAGATGGGGAATTGGGCGTGCACCACCAGAGTGGAGCGCGAAATCAGGACGAGAAATGATATCTTGAGTCCCATATCGTGCAATGGCATTGTCGACGAGCTGGGAGATGAGCGAAGTGACGTCCGAGCCATCCGCAGACTTGATGGTCAGACCAGCACCGGTGCTAACAGTCGATGCCAGCTTCGACCACCAAGCTGGGCCAGCAGGTACGTTTACTGGAGCATGTGCAGCGTTCTTGGTTTGCTCCAGGGCGTCCTTTACGTCACCCTCGATACTTCCGAGCCGCTCCTCCAGAACTCTCAACTTAACCCGTGCCTCTTCGTCGTTAACAGTAGGTGGCATTGAAATCACAGTTTCCCTAGGCGCAGATGCCACAGCACTTAGCTGAGAATGCAAGGCTTCAACCTCACGTCTAAGGTCAACGAGACCTTGACCCGAAGATGACTTGAGATGAGCTTCAGTGTCGGAAACACGCTTGGCCTCGTCACGAATGCGCGCCTCGAGAGCAAAAATTCGGTTGACAACATCTCCATGGGCACGAGCCTCAAGATCTTGCTGGGCACGAGCACGTTGTTGGTCAAGGGAAAGACCAGACAGAGCGGCTTCAATATTTTGAAGCCTAGCGCCAAGTTCATCAAGGTTTGTGATGGGCGTGTCGGGTGCGTAATATTGGCGTTGCGGCGAGCGAATGGGTAGCATTTGAAGGACGGGATCACGGAACTGATGCCAAGTGGCATAGAGAGCAGCAGCAACGAGAAGGTATTTGGCAAGGGTGATGAATGGTCCCGCCTTGATGCGTGAGAAAAAGGAGGCTGGACGCATGAAGATGATGTCGAATATCGACCCAAATATGCGGCCAAGAACGAGGGCCAGGAGGGCAACAATGCGTATGGCCCAAGCGAAGATACCCAGAAGGAGCCGTATAGCACGGTTCACAGCCAGGCCTAAAAGACCTCCGACCGAGAATGATCGTGATGGAATGTCAGATGTGTTGGAGAAGCCATCCACAGCCGGAGGCTCATCCATCTCAGGAATGGAGTCAAGCCCCACTTCGAGGTCAGTTGGATCATCGGAATGGGGAGGGACAGATCCTCGAGGTATCGAGGACCTTGAAGGCGGGGGCACGGAGCGGGTAGCCGACGCATGCTGACCCGAAGAACGCTATGAAGGATGATGAGCAAAGACGCTGAAATCCAAAATTTTTACCCTTACCTGCTCACTTCCGCTGCTACTTTCGTCTTCTTCTTCACCTTCAACATTAGTCTTGCTGCCTCTCTTCTTCTTCCGTCGCTTATCGTAGCCTGCTACTGGCAGCGTTGTCAGAGGACCACCACCTAAATCCCTTTTCTTAAATTTTCTTCTTCTTTTCCGTCCGTCGTCAGAAACATCGTCGGAGTCCCCTTCTATATCAGATTGTGAGGGTTGATACGCCTTATTATCGACGGACATCCGGTTCCGCTTTTGGCTGGGTGCGGGCCTCTTAGAAGCAGACTGCTCTTGTTGCTCATGAGCTAGCTTTTGCCGCATTGTCTCTTGATACTCTAGCTCCTCTGATGCGTAGTCATAACTGGAGTCTCTGCCATTTGTGGTTGTGTTGACAGCTGATATATCCTCGGGCTCGGTTGAGCGGGGACGCATGTAAAAGGAGGTTGCGGACGTCAGGGCGCGCTTAGAAACGTCGACGACCTGCTCAAAGGGGCTCTTCCCGCGAGCACTGCGGTTACGTTCCTGGGACTCCTGATTGTCTTCGCCTTCAGAGTCGGACACATGTGTTGTGGTGGAGTCCTGCTTTGAGAGGGTCTTGCGCGTATTGCGCTGTGAAAGACGATTTGGAGGCGGCGCTAGTCGGCGACTGCTGGTAGAGTGGGTCTCTTTCTCGTAGTCGACAGATGTGCTTCGAGGTACGTTGAGGTTTGTTTGAGATCCGGAGGCCCAGGCGTTATTGGGATTGCTGGGGTGCATCTCGTGTGATGTAGATGCGGCCTGATAGAATGCACTTGCAATATTAACAGAAGTGTCCTTTACGCTCCACGTCTCAGGAGCGAGCGTTGGCTGGGACTGCTGAAGTGACCGCTCGCGCTTTAGGCGGGCGTAGCGGACGAGGGCTGTCTCGTCGTCTGCTGCGTCAGCCGTGGATGCAGATGATGTGGGTTTAGCCGGTGATTTGGAGCCTGCTGTTGGGGCTCTGACGTGCATGTGAAGATATGATAAGGGTGCTGTTATAAGATATGATATGATAGTGCTCACCCGTACGCGTACGACGTTGTTATTGAGCGCGGTGGACTTGTGGGAGGATTGACGGTTCTAGCAGATGGATTATTGTGAACTGTAGCAAGATGTGTCTTGTTGAGGAATGTGTGGTGATCCAGACGTCTGCCTTGACCAAGAGGTGTGCCCGCGAATGACATATGTAAGCCCGTGCAAGGCTGCTTCGAGGCGAGTTAACCTTGATTAAGAGCACGCTCTAAACACGTGTGGTAACTCGGCTGGCGTGTTGCAATTAGCGCCAACCTAATCAAAATGAGTTTCAGTGCAGGTAGTCTGCAACTATTCTGTTAGCACGTTAAAAACGAGGATGATGAAAATGTTGAAGAGTGTTCCGTGGCAGCATTAAACATAAAACGCGACCAAAGCGTGCTCCTCAAATCACACTTGTTTACTCTTATTTGTACACAATCCACATACCAAAAAAGGAAATCATAGTATTAGAAGACAATGACTTGCTTGTAGATTTGTTCCACTGGCAAAGCGTCGCGACGTGGACAAAAGCTTGAAATGTGGCAATGGGGAAAGTATGGACAACCGTTGCTGGCCGACGAGATCATCTGAACCCGTTTCCATAACGTTGTAACTGACTCGTTGTTTGACTTTCAGTTTGGCATATATTAACGGGGAGGTTCTTCTTGTGATGCGAAGCTCGTGCACGCCCAAACAGCCTTTTTTGCTTTGTTATAGAATACCCACCCCCGCATGTTTACAGTAAAGCAAGCAAGGCTGGTCATAACCACGTTGTTCCACTGGGTAAAGCGAGGACGACCGGTCAATGCCATCTGCAGCGGCGACAAAGCGTGGCCCCGGTTGCCCTCCACAGAGGCAATATCGTTCTTACGAGACCATCGGAACCCGTTGGTAAGTAGAAAGTAGCTTTTCATATGACACGCGTCCGCCAAGGCGAGAGGCCTCGGGTACGCGCGGACGGTACTCTTTTGTTGAGTAGTCTATAAGCGAGGAATACCCTCTGGTCCGTCATAACATTCCTCGCCCATAGTAGATCCATGGATAACAACAAATGCCGTCTATACGTCACCTTCTACCATCGCATGACAAAGCCAGGATTCCACCACGCACCCACGCTTTCACCCAAGTAAGAACCTCGCAACGCCTCTGATTGCCACTACCACATCTACCACGTCATCAATACCATCCAGTCATGTGTCAGGTTCGGTCTGAACAGCATGCCAGAGTGGTTGTGATACGAACATAAAGCGATCAATGATCTTCGAGAAGGTACGATCACAGGAAGGGTGCCTATCGTAAGGCTGCCCACACGAACTGTTGGCCACACATGCAGAACGCATACATGGTATCCTTGCGCAAGTACCACTCGTGCGGAATGGTGCACAGTGGGATTGCCGAGCGTGGATGATCCATGCACTTGCTGGACTACGAGCCAAGGGGAGCGATTTCAGCACGATACTGGATATCACGAATGCAGTTCAGGCGGACAGTGAATTAAAAGCGTTCGACGACATAGCCAAGGATTGCAGTTTTGAAGAGGCGACCTAGCTGTATTAGCGATATGCCGCATCCCCGCCGAGGACTGCCATCCAGCCAGCTCCTTTCCCATTCCATCATAGTTTGTCATAAAAACTAACGGATGGCCTCGTCAGCCTCGAGACCTTGACACGATAAAGTTAGTCGGAAGTGGACGTATGCATCTTGATCGGACATAATTGGTCTTCAGCCGAGCCTTTTCATTCTGACATATTGTGTTAGAAAAACCATCGGGAGACGGGTTCTTGGACATCTGGAGGTCACTTGATAAGAGCTGTATTACTCGTCGATTCGATTCCTTCGTTTGGATCTGGAGTGAGATAAGAAGTACCTGACGATCGCCTCGATGACCACTCAATATTCTCGAATCTCCCCGCCTTATGCGAAGTCACAGAGCACGCAGCAAACTTGATAAACAACAAGTAAATGAATGTAACCTCAATTCTACCGCCCCCCCTGAATTCAGCTCGAGCACCTAGAACTTGCATGCTTACGAGACTGCAAATAAGTCGTGAAAATTGTCCACTTCAGAACGCCAAGTAAGTACTAGTAACGCACGGGTACCAAAAAAAATCACCCGCTCTTTGCAGAGTGCCCGGAAGTGTGAATCATACCGAACATTTCTTGTTATACACGCGCTCCTGGAAAACAATTGAAGTCATGCCGGTTGCTGCATTTGAGTCGGCCACAAGCTTGGCGTGATACTCTCGAACACCAAGGATCAGGCGTGGTCCTAGCACAAACTTTCCCGCGAGTGCAAAAATTTGAAGGAATCCAACATAAATGTGCCATCTCATGGAATATGGTTCCTATAGGATGGTGAACGGTGCACAGGTGTAGAGTTCAGTGAAACATTGGCATACCACTGAGGTTGTCGGAGACAGATAAGCAAGGTTGAAGCAAGAAATAGGAACAAAGCTAGCATCCGCAAAATTTCAGAGGTCAATAGAACCACATTCACATTGTGAACTCACCTCGCAAAGTAAAGTACGTGAGTTTTGATCAACACCGTGAAACAGTCCCCGATAATACCCCCTGCCGATGAGCGTCGTAATTCACGGAAGTGTTTGACAGCGATCCAAACCGCGAAACACAATGTAACGACCTCCCATACAGTAGCAAGTATCCAGGTCATGGAACCCAGGAGTACGCTATTTCCCCCAAAGCTAACGGTGCATTGATACATGCCTGAGAGAACGAGTACCTCTGGTATTCATAAATGAGCCTGGTGGACCATGTATTTCACCCACAATTGACCTTACCCCCTGAAATATCCTTCATTATTATTCCCGCGAGCACTGCGCTGGCGATGTTGACAGCCAGGAAAGTGACAACAAGAAATATCAGCACGTTTCTGGATCGCTGGTACATGGCATGTAACCGAGAAATCATGATGACTTGCGTAACATTTCAGTCAATTCAATACCATGCAAGTATTGTAGCAGCGCAGCTCACCGCCCAGCATAGCATTTATGATGACACACATACAATCTAGTGCGACGTATCCACCGGGGCCTGACAAATTTAGTAACATTATGGAGGATCATACGCCCGGAACAAACTCACAGCTGTGACAATTGTTACGTTAAACTAAGAAGTCCGTCAAGAATCTCACTCACCCCTGCATGGGAGTGTAGTTGATTGGTCAGGAATGCAGGCATAGAAACGGAATACTCACTACAACTGTCACTGGAATAAATACTGTATGCCGCCGGTCAGAAAAAATGAAAACAGTGTGTGCGAGGAGACATACACAGCACTCTAATGCTGATTGTGAGAGATGGCAGATTAGTACAACACCGATTGCTTAAGCTTCCCAACATACACAGAATATATTATTCCAACATAGCGCACCTAGGATCCTTTTAAGTCAGCACAACTTACCTACCACACTGATGACACAAACTACATACACTCAGATACAACGCCGTCATGAGGGACCAGCGTTTCTTCTGCCGCGAATTAGTTGCGCATTCACGTCGTTCTTTTGACGCGGGAGTCCGCTCACCCAGATCAATTCGACCTGTGAAGGCATTCTTAGCGAGATGGCTGCTTCAGTAATACCATTAACCTACTTCTTGACCAAACATAAGTGCTGGAAATACCGTGAGGATATTCAGGTGGTTCTGTCGTACTCAGTCTTGCTCACCCCAATCATATATCAACCCAACAGCAGAGGCGACTGCAAAACCAAAGCCTAGGTTAGATCGACACATCACCATCATCATTAGACTCGCTTTCCACGAACCTGCAAAATAGCTGGCAATACGACTCGCTTTGATGAACGGCCCCAAAAAGAGCTCATTTGAGAGAAAACTCATACTTGTGGACGAGCAAACTGGAGCGGCGACGTTGGTAAACGTATAACGATAACATGCTAGATATAATACCATTATCCGGCGCTTATCACCGCCAAAGCGAATGCTACACACGATAATTTGGTGAAGTAAAAGTGTTTCAGGTTGAGAGGGAATAAGGAAAGTTCATCCAGGCACGTTTACGATACCACCCAATTATCGAAGTAGATGTCTGACTATAATTCTTATTACATTGCTACCCTAGAACGCCACCCCCTTGGTACTACGTACATAAACTCCCACTGGGTTAATACTGTCAGTAGCAGAGTAGTGGTGTACATATTTACCATTTTCGAAACTCACTCCCAGTCCTATCTCTCACTTCGAACTTGCACAATGTAGTGCACTTGCAGTCTCTTGCAGGCAGACCGAATAGAAGAAGACAATCGTTGAGACATTCCTTCTTCATTGTGTACGCACTTATGTAGTACAGCCTGACATGGTGTGACATGACGCCACATTGAGTCCCAGCGCCTTCGGGAATTCAAACATTATAAAATCTTGGTTTGGTCATGAAACAGTTGCGTGCGTGGATAATCAGAATATGTGTGGAAGTCGTACTCGGGACGTACTGTTACGGGAGATGCAGCGTATATAGGGGATGTCAGCGAGATGCGTGATGGACCCTGACTCTGAATCGCCTCCCCTGAGTGGCCATGGGAATTCAGGGCCGAACACAGAGGGTTTGCGCATGACATGAGAGACGTTGCAGCGAGCAGGCCTTCATCGTGACTTGTGCACCCTCTCCAAATGCGAGTATCCAATGGTGGCCCTTTTCGTTCTCCATCTGTCATCTCACGTGCACCCCCCCGCTCTCGTCTGCCTTAGTCACACCAGGCTAGCCTTAAGGTGACTCAAAAGGAGGAATCGAAAGCAGATGAAGACAGCCGTCGCGAATCCGAAAATGTGGTCATGGAGAACCGACGAACAGGATCTCACTTCGTTCTCATACTCTCGCCCAAGCAAGAAACTCGCAATACCGTGACGTCTATACATGTACCACACCCGGGCCGTCAGCACGATCTCGTAAAGCTACCTGCACACGAACCGTTAGTCACACAGGCAGAGCATGATATCCTTGCACAAGTACTGCTCGTAGAGTTCTGGAGAATAATGCACAGTAGGTTTGCCTAGTATAGAATTAGCTGCTCTGCGAGCCAAAGGGGGTAACTTCAACACAATCCCGGAGGTCACAGATGAATGGATGGCAAGATACACCGCACTGGTTCGAAGTATTTGGTCCCTGCCAGTGAAGCTTTCACGCACGACTCTATGGGAAGTGACCCATCGACCGCTTGTATTATGAATATACAAATGAAAGTTACAGCTTGGTATTGATACGCGTATAAGTAACAAGTAAAGAAAATCATGTAGATTTGCTGAGCTTATCCCAACCTTCTAAACTTGTAAATTTAGATAGAACAGCATCGAGATCTGAGTCCTCGGCGTTAGGCTGCCGGCCTTCTCCTGAGCTCGATGGCCGTTTAAAGCGAAGATAGTACCGGTTGTCGGCATCCTTTTTAAGTACCAGAAAAGAGTCCACAAGGAAATTCCAAATGTCTTCGTCTATGTCCGAAGGTGCGGAAGCCTCCATATTATTGAGAAAGAACAACTTCTCCTTGCCACATGCCACAGCGCCTAAAGTTGCCCATTCGTCGAAGGGGCGCAGTCCGCGTGGCAGAAGGACTCCCTGCCTGTAACGTAAGACAATCCAGGCAAAAACCCACATAAACGACTCCAAATCGTGGCGATACAGGTGTTTGACTTCGCCTCGTTGAACACTTGGGGAAAGAAGCTCGAGCGCCATGAACGGTACCGTGCCCGTGCGCTCGTTGCCCTGAGGACCTACTATATTTGCCAACGAAGATAGATCGTAGTCGTCTAAGACACCGATCAGTTGGCTGTTTTTTCTGTACCACATCAAGTTTCCAGGGCTGATATCTCGATGATAGACCCCTTCCTTCCACAGAGTCAGATGGCCTGCACGCTATGTCAACGAAGCGCCACGTAAATTTAACCAAGCACGTACATAGGACACACTGACGCCATACATTGAAAAGCTCTGTGTTGTTAAGCTTCTTCGTGATGGGGTGGAGCTTGCGGAATACGAGAATGTAGAGCATGCGACTGCCCGTGGTGGGTTCCGGAATACCAAGTGCTTCTCCGATGGCGGACGTGGGATTCGTGAACGTGTGGTGCCAGAGCAACTCAGGAATATGATCTTTGACGGTATCGTGGACCTTGGCAATCTCAACGCTTTTCAAGATTTTTGACTCGTTTGTGCGACTCGCCCCTCCCCAAAAGATTTTGGCCACCATCCCATCCTCGAGGTTTTCGTATCTCTTCACGAGCGCGTTGCTAGTGACAGGGACCACATTGGTGGCTCGTCCTTGAAGTCCGTAGTGTGTCACTCTTTCGTCGCGCTGCGTATGACATGAGTGACATTGCAACGAACAGGTTTTCATAGCTTGTTCCTCCCAGTGCCCTCTCCAAATGCTAGTACATATCCAACTCTCGTCTTCCATCTGTCATCTCACGCACACCTTCTCGCCTTCGTTTGGCTAAAAGGAAAAAGGAATCGAAGGCAGACCAAGACAACTTGTCACGAATCTCCAAATAGCAAACAAGTTGAAACAGGCCAACTGACGTAACTACAGATTCTGAGGAAATTTTGGGAAAATATGATTGGTCGGTTTGTACGGATTGTAAGGAAAATCCAATCCAGTTTCGTTTATTGCACAATCATTGATGGTCAGACAAACAGTGGTTGGGCTGGGCCGAGCGTTAGCTCGGTTCGGACGCTGGCGAGATTACCGCTGGGTGGGCGGGAAAACTCGACAAGCGGGCTGAATGAATGACCATTATGAGTGTAGGTGTATGAAGTTATGAGTGTACCAAAAAAATCCGGTATGTAATCGACAAAGAACGGCTGATATTAAAGGTGCAATAACTGATCCTGGGAGTGGTGGGTGGGTGAAAATATGTGAGGTGCCGGTTCCTTCCGGGCACTCAGGAACCGGCACCTTTCACAAGGGCAAACCTCTAACTTAGGCAGCGGCTAAGGAGAGCTGAACTCGATCTCTGTCGTAATCATATATTTACAACGTTTAGCACCTAATTCGTTGCATGCGGCCAATTCGCCTTGCGGCAATCGTTTTCATAAAGTTACAAGTATGCATATACGGCAAACTGTGTGCAAGATAACAAGAAGATAAGAAGATTACTGACTAGGAAAGTTTGCTGAGCTTATTCCAGTTCGTGCTACCGGTAAACTTGTGTAAGAAATCATCAATATCCGAGTTCGATTCCTCGGCATCTGGCTGTTCGCCTGCTCCACTCAATCGCTGTTTCATCCTGAGATTAAATCGACGTTCGTCATCAGTTTTCAGCTCCCACAAACATTCGACAAGGAAGTTCCATGTAAGGGCATCTAGGTGCGAGGAGTCATAATCCTCAAAATGACGCAGAAAAAAGTACTTCTTCTCGCCACATGTGACGGCGCCAGCAGTCGCCCAAATATCCAGGGGGCGGGATTCCACTGGGAGAAGAACTCCCTGTTTGTAACGCAAGCAAATCCAGGCAAAACACCAAATAAACGACTCCAGGTCGTGACGATATAGGTGTTTGACTTCGCCCCGTTGACCTTTTACAGAGAGAAGATCGAGCGCCATGAACGGTACCGTGCCCGTGCGCTCGTTTCCCCGAGGACCCTGGTCATTCGCCAACGAGGATAGATCGTAGTCGTTTAAGACACCAATCCGTTTGCCGTCCTTCCAGTACCACATCAGGTTTCCAGGGCTGACATCTCGATGATATACCCCTTCCTTCCATAGAGTAAGGTGACCTGCACGCCATGTCAACGAAAGCCACATAAATTCCACCACACACATACATAGGATACACTGACACCATACATCAAAAAGCTCTTTATTGTAAAGCTCCGTGATGGGGAGAAGCTTGGGGAATACGAGGACGTAGAGCACGCGACTGCCCTTGGTAGGTTCTGGAACCCCGAGCGCTTCCCGGATGGCGGACGTAGGATTCGTGAACGTGTGGTGCCAAAGAAGCTTGGGAATATGGTTTTTTACGGTATCGTGCGCCTTGGCGATCTCCTCAACTCTTTTCAGGATTTCCGGCTCGCTAGTGCGATCCACCTCTCCCCAAAAGATCTTGGCCACCATCCCATCCGGGAGGTTGTCGTATTTTTTGGCGAGCGCTTTGCTAGTGACAGGGACCACATTGGTGGCCCGTCCTTGTAGTCCATAGTGCGTCACTCTTTCGTCGTGGCTGGTGTGCAGCAGCAGATCCACCTCTCCAAGTTCTACGTCCTTGATGTTGAATTCATGACATTGCTTGCCCTCAACTTGAACTGGGAGGAAGTCCTTGTTTCGGCCCCAATCCTCAAGTCCGAATCGTTGTAAGGCATACAACAACACCATGAATCGCGGGAGATCTTGAATGAAGTTGATGCCTGAGCTTTGAATGGTCCCTTGCCGATCATAATACCAGATCCACATTACATCGTCTTAAACAGCGGTGGTAAGCGCGCAACCAATCTCGACAGACGAATGAACCCACCGATGACGATAAGATTAATCAGGTGATTGACGGCAAGATTGGCCGCAAACATTTCGGCCGCGTACATACCCGTCTGGACGGTCACATCTGGCTCATCAGGGTCGGTCCTGGATTTTTTCGCGGCAGATTGTAAAGTGTCCGCGGCCTTGCGCTTGGAGCTGGACCCGCCCTTGGAAGCCTGTGCGGCAGTAAGGCCGGAAGATACAACTACAGCTCGGCAGATTTAGTTTGATCTTGCAAAAAAATACAATCACTTACTTGCAGTGTCAGACGCAGGTTGTGTTGCGGTCTGCGAAGGGCCTGGCGCAGGATCTTCAGCCTTAAGATGATCCACCGGTAGATATTCTGGCTTGGTAGGAACATAGTCATTCACTTTATACGAAGATTGCGGCGGTTTAATCGATTTCTTCCTGTCCGTTTTTCTCTTGAACTCGATGCAAGCTAGAACATCTTTCCAGGGTAGTGGCGCTGGTGGTTTTGCCATTGCATTCTTGACCATATGAGCCTTGCGCTTCTCGTCGTCCTTCTGTTTTCCCTTCTTACCGCCCTTCTCATCCTCGAAGGGGGCGCATGCGCTGTTCAAAGGAAGAAAGACGAGGTCGGGTTTCCGAGCTGACTTCACAGTCTGGTGGTTTTGGTACATGGGCATATCGTTCTGCTGACAGATCATGTCCACGGCGGGGACAGGAGCGCGCATCCCATCGATCTTGATATCTTCAAGACAAGCGAGCGCAATATTGGTGGCTTCTATAAAAGGGGCGTAGAGGTTGTTTTCTACTCCTGGACGTACGCTTGCAATCGTTGTAAGCATGAAAACGTCCGATCGGTGAAAAAGCACTTACTATTTTTTCAGGGCTATCTCGATGCCCGAAGAGTATATATCTCCAGCAGATACCTGTCCATTGCAAACTGGCAGAACTGCCTTTAGGCACTTTTGTAGAAGCTCGGGCTGTTGAGTCTCGGGAGTGGAAGAAGCGCGCTGCAGGAGGGCTTGCAACATGGCATCTGCTTTGCACTCCTTAGCCTGCTCGATATCCCGTTGAATCCATGGGCGGACTTTCTTAACACTTAATAGAATGTCAGTTGCTACTCAATAAAAATAGGAAATGTGCACACTTGACACCGAGCACGCCGATGTTCTCGCTGACGACGGCAGTCCCGCGGCTATTTGGGGTCGATTCAATTTTGCTAGTACTATGAGCGGGTGCATTGGCGCGTGGCGGAGTAGACGATGTGCCTGTCTCGCCGGCAGGGGACATGGCGCTAGGTGTTGTTGTTACGCTGACTGGGTATCGTCAGCAGAACTGGTGAGGTGGAGAAAACTAAGAGGACAAGAAATACGACTGCTTTCCACTTGCCTTATATCTGGGTCGGTCAATGTGGCGCAAATGTGGTGGGCCATCGATCAATCTGATCAGTGGCGGTTGTGGACCTACAGTTTGACTCCGACGACGCGTTCCCATCAACACGCGCACGTGACCTTGACTTATTTGACTCTGAGTAGATCAGAGTCCTGGAAATCGATTTCAGTCTAATACTAAGTAGATCCATCTATAGTCTAGTACTCTGTCAATTCGTAAGAAATAAGATCAATAGCAGTGCACCAGGTAGATCATGTTTTTCACGGTGAGAGGGATTTCGCTATCTAATACCACATACTATCTCGATCGTTCTCGGTACGCAATCAAGCATGATACTTACTTCGAGTCTCTAAGAAGTGGTGTAAATAGGAAGGATGCTTACTTCTAAGAACCTTGATCTTGGGATTTATGTTCTCAGAGTGGAACGGAGTCCGATGCTCGCGCCATGGTCCACAGAAAGAAAATAGATGCACAACTCGGTTGCAGTTCTCTCCTAGGTATTCTGTCCTTCTACACATGGTCGTTACCCCATTTTAGACTGTGCTGCATGTTACTGTTAATAGACACTGCTGTGTATCCTGGGTGATGTCGGACAATCAATACATATGGCTCTCAAGGATACGACGGCAAGAACTCATGCTCATGCAAGACCTTGAGGCGTCTGTCAAGATTTTTTTTACGATGATGTGTTGCAGTTGAAGCTATCGGAGGCATTGAGTTGTCTGGCACTTCGTCGCAGTCACCATCCACCAACGGGAGCGAAAATCCGACCTTTCTAATTCATGTACACGTTGATTTGCAACTAAAGCACAAGAGTGTGTGCTATCCAACGCCCAGTCACCGAAACATGATTGACATGTGAGATGTCGAGGGCCGGGTTGTGAAATAAAATGAGAACGCATTCCGAAGCACAAACATACCATTCTTACTAGACAAAACAGGACTCGCCGCCTTAGGCTCCCAAACAAAATCCTGTGTGCAGCGCAGCGGAGGACTCGGAAACACTAGCACGGGAAATACAGCGTATGTAGGGGATGATCATGAGATGCTGAGGGGTCCAGTTTTACATAGGAGGAATCACATATCGGTGGGAGTACTCGATGTGAATAGGTGTAACAGTAGTGTTTTGTCAGCGTCGATGCTGTATCGATAGCCCATTGTGTGCAGAATCTCGCACATATGGACATCTAGAGCTGCGCGTATGGTGGTCAAACTTGTGAACGAGACTCTATAAGCGAGACCAAATTGATTTGTAGAAGCCAAATAATCGAGCGTACTGAGAGAGTAATCGCGAACCTTAAATGCAGGAACGAAAAACTGATTCTTGCTGAGTAGGACCAGTCAACAAACACGAATCCATAAGGTCAATGTGAGGAAAGATCTCGGGTCGACTGATGTGGTCGACAAATTGTATGAGCCAGGACATGTCGCGACAGCACAGGACATTGTCACTTTGGGGATGCACGGCTAAAGGCCTCACTGTCTTCTGGTTGATAATTTTTTTCGGCATCCTTGAACTGAGGCTGTGGGCAAAAAAGTTCGGAGAAGACTACGTGTCTGCAGCAAGAGCGCTTTGTGGATTCAGCAATAACCTATAGCCTATAGGTTATAAATTTGACTCCATAACCTATAGCTTATAGGATATTGATCCACCAGAGTTGTTGGGTCACGATGCCTCAGTCTGGACGGTCGCAGTGCGTTGGATTACGAGTGGAGGAGAGAACAGACGCATCCTGGGAAGTTGCGACAAACAAGATAATCCTCGGAAGTACCAGTGGCATACACTCGGCGGCATAATCCCCAGATGGGAGAAAATCGTCCGCCTTCAGTTCAACACGTGACTCAACGAGGCGAGGAAACCATTACAATTTACATGATATGAACACTGGGCTAACAAATCTGAATTTAGACATCAGATGGACAAAATCAAGAGTGTGCCGTGCAGGCTATGCTCTAGCTGAACGCTGAGTTTCCAAGTCTTCAAGGAACCCATTTTCACCCTGCCGCTAGCTCTGTACGTGCCTCCCACACGTGCGCGTTGATTCTCAAGTGCCTGCTCCACTCAAAACATACTGCGTATCTTGCCTTGACGCTGGTAAGAAACCACTTGAACTACTCTTGCTCATCATAATATCCCTTCTCATAGACTCATGCCTCGCAAGAAGCACCGTCTATACAGCGCACTCCATCATACTCAAAGCCAGGATTTCACTTCGCTCTCATGCTCTCACCTAAGCAAGAAACTCGCAATACCTCCGTCCATGACTGCCACATCTACCACACCGTCAACACCATCCAATCAGGCGTCAAATTCAATCTCAACGGCATGCCAGAATGGCGGTATGAACACAAAGTCGTGAATGGTCTTAGAGAAGGTACAGTCATAGGGAGGGTGCTCATCGCAAAGCTGCCTGCACACGAACCGTTGGTCACGCAGGCAGGTTGCATACATGATATCCTCGTGCGAGTACCGTTCGTGCAGAATGATGCACAGTGGAATTGCCTAGTGTGGTTGATTGAAGCATTAGCTGCTCTACGAGCTAACGGGGGCGACTTTAGCACAACCCCGGAGATTATGAATGGAGGCCAGACGGAGGGCGAAATAAGGTCGTTCGGCGACGAGGCCAAGGATAGTGTTTTGAAGGGGTCAGGCCCGCTGCTTGGCTGCGCTAGCGATCTGCCGCATATCGATATGAGAGTTCGTCAAAAATGAGGAGCGCCAGGTACAAGCACAAGAAGATGTGTGCCCGCTTGTACACGTGCTTGTTGTAAGATGACGATGTCCACCGTGTGGATAGCGCACACTGTTTAATGACTTCGAGCCGACTCAATCTACCTGGCAAGGAGTTATGTATCATGGTCGTTTTCCGTTGTACTTTCGCTGGAGGATTTATAACATATATTCCACCTTTACCGTCTGCAACTTCTACCATTCTATTCAGATATCTAGTCGACGACTATGTTTGGGCTATGTATCACTCAATGTGAGGTCGTACCGACTCAGACTCCCTAAGCTCAAGACCTGGCATCAACTCCGTCAATCATTCTCTCTTGAGAACGTACTACTAATTCTCCCCCATGACATCGGTGGTGGCTGTCTAGAAGGGCAAACCAATCTGTGGATGAAGCCGTACTTCAAGGTCAAGCCTCAAGCCCCACGAGTGATGCCAGAGTGAGCGATACTTCCACGTTCTTATCCTGATCCCAAGTACAGGGGTCACAGGCAGCCCAATCCGAGCTAAGCATAGACGCTGCATAGTCATCAGACCAACGTTGATATCAAAACTAAAGTAGGTGATTAGCATGAAGAGTCGGTCGCGCTGGGATCGAAAGCCCATTTCGTACACGCGTTAATCAGAGCTCACTAACACTTGAAGGATAGATTCGTGGCAACATCCTCTTTGACTCATGCATAAAGTGATTAGTGTACAATGCGGCAAATATGATCGAAAATGATGTAGGACTACAGGTGCACACCGCTTTCTTGTTCACCCTCCCCAGTTGAATTCGATGGCCCAATGTCCGAGTTGTCTCCCGGAAGAGGTGCGTCCAACGGCTCGAGTCCATTATCACTAGTAAATCCACCATGCCTACCATTTCTGCTTTCTGGTTCCGGCTCAGGAGGAAGGTCATAACGAGCGCTAGTGGCATTCGACGCTCCGCGTTGAGTGAGCGCCAACTTGAGCATGAATATTCGCTCATCTTGCGATGCTCTGTGCGTGTGCGTGCCCCGATCTTAATAAGTGCAGTAAAGTCCATGGACTGCCTTGTACTGACAACGTCTGGTTGTTTTCTTTTATTGCTTGTGCGATGTCTGGGTCTTCAGCATATTCTTGGAGTTCCTCTTGTGTGCGTTTTAGATGGGAGATAGAGTTTTGAAGACGACCGATCTCTGATATGTCAAAATGTTGGATGAGCTTGGATATGCGCTTTTAAGATTATGATAACATACCATCAGCAGAAACTTCGGGGTCAAAGGAGATAGCTTGCTGAAACGTGAATGGTTGGGGGTGACATGGAGTAAAATCCATCGTGCTCCTCGATGTGAGGTAGTATACGTAGGTCCCTGATCATGGAATTACTGATTATTAGTGTTCGGGCCGGACGGCCCTGACATGATATGGGTAATTCCGATAAATTAAAAGTAATGTATTATTGAGCATACAATTATTAATGCATTACCTGTATCTTGTATTTACATACTGCTGTGATAAGAAGAGTGGGAGGGACGAGGAGTCTATTGAACAAGTACAATCTCAGTGTCTTGGAAAAGAACTCTTGTTAAGGGTTTGTCTACCTATTGAACAAGTACACTACATCATGTTAGACTTTGTATTGTATAGGTGACGAATTCCTACTCACATCTCAGTGTCTTGGAAAAGAACTGAGATGCCAGGATGCTGCTACTGGCATTTTTAAGGTAAGTACGTTGATGACCATAATGTATTAAAACGAATCAGAAAAATAAAGTAGGATGTGAGCTGACATCACTGCATTGCTCGCCCTTTGTCCCTTTTCAGCTTGTGCTTGTACCTCTACCTCTCATTACTCACTGTGTGTGCCTTGCTCAGATCCATTGGTCTTCCTTGTCTCAGAACTCTCAGATTCCAACACTCCCCCTCAAGCACAAGCCAGGCTCATGTGGGTCCTTAACTTTTGCAAACAGGGGCGTGGTAGTGCCTTGGTGAAGGTATCGGCCACATTATTGTCAGTGGGACAGTAGTACAGCTTGAAGATGCCGTCTTTGACATGGGCCCTAATGAAGTGGTACCAGAGGTCAATGTGCTTGGTGCGTGACTGAAACTTTCCATTTGACACAAGAGCAATGGCTGCCTGATTGTCGCAGAAAACTGGGATTGGGTGTGGAGGAGGTTCGTAGAGCTCGCCTATGAGTAGCTGTAGGTAAAGTAGCTCATGTATCACACTCGTCAGGGTGATGTACTCTGCCTCTGTGGTGGACAGGGCAATCAGTGGCTGCTTTCGCACACTCCAGGCTACCAGACCTCCATTCAGGAATACTATATATCCTGACATGGAATGTCTATGGGGCTGTGATGCCCAGTCTGTGTCGATGAACACTTCCAGTCCCCCATCCATTACCCCCAAGGTCAGCTTGAAATCAGCAGTACCCTTTAGATAGTGGAGGGCTTGTTTGGTGGCCTCCCAATGGGGTCTACCAGGGTTCCACATGAATTGGGATAGGGTTGCTATGGGGAAGGCAAGGTCAGGGCAGGTACTGGTGGCTGCATACATCAGGGACCCAATGGCCCTCTGGTATGGTATGTCTCGCATCCCTTGCAGCTCTGCTGCTGTTGCAGGTCCTTGTTCCACTGACAGTGCAAGTCCCAGTCCATGGGAGTTGGCGCACTCCTAGCATCTCCTAAGTAGAACTGGTCAATGATTGTCTCAACATAGGCCTTTTGGGAGAGGGTTAAGGTGCATGCAGTATGGTCTCTGGTTACCTTCAGTCCTAACAACCAGTTTAGTTCCCCTAGATCCGAAATCTCAAAGTACTCCTGGAGCTGGGACTTGAAGCATCTGATATGGGAGATGTGGTTCACTGTAATGGCCATGTCATCGACGGAGACAGTGATGACCATGTGCTCGTCCTGGGTATGTTTGTAGTAGATGGCCTGGTCAACCTTAGAGCAGCTGAAATGCAGGTCCTCAAAGACACCTGCTAGCTCCTCAGCTCACTCAAAACCAGCTTGCTTTAGGCCAGGTAAGCTCCTCCTCAACCTCAGTACCTTTCCTTGTTCACCATCCTTCAGATACCCAGGTGGTGCCCTCATGTAGATCTCCTCCTGGATGCTAGCATAGAGGTACGTGCTTTTAATGTCGACTTGGTGGATCTCCCAGTCCTTCTGAGTGGCCATCGTTAGGACTGTGTGAATGGTTATCATGTTAGTGGTGGGGGCAAATGTGTTGAAATAGTCGACCCCAAACTGCTGCCTCTGGCTGTTGGCAACAAGATGGGCACGGAGTTTGAGTTTCTTGCCATCAGGACCACGCTTGGTGGCCAATACAAAATGGCAAGGGATGATGTTGGTGCCTCTAGGTGGGTCAGCCACTTCCCAGGTACCTAACTTCTCCAGTTGGCTGATTTCATAATCCAGCGCTTCCTGCCATTCAACACCATCTGGTCTGTTCAGTGCTTGCTGCAAGGTGGGTTCTGGGACTGCTGTGGCTAGGGCTAGCTCCAGGTAAGCTGTTTCATCCAGGAGGTCTAACTCTGATGCCTCTAACAGACTCTCTATGGCCACAGACATGCTCTCACCCTTACTACCTCCTGCCTTGGCTCCTATTCCACTCTGTAGGTCAGCATAATAGCCTAGAGGTTCCCTGAGGTGGGTTACCCTTGGAGCTGATGGGGTTATAGGTCTCTGTGGAGTCGTTCTGGGGGGAGTAGAAGGAGGTGGGATGGCCTGGACATTAGGTGCGTTGCCCGTTCCAGTGGGGATATTGTTGCTGTTGTTGTTGTATTTGTTGTTCGCAGCAACAGTGGTAGTAGACTCCCCCTCATCCAGGACATCCTCTGCCACAAGGATCTCTGTGGGACCAAAGGTGAGGTTCCATTTGACCGAAACTTGACGTTTTGACAGCCAATACACTCTATAACCTTTGCTTTCAGCATCTACACCCACAAACAATGCCTCCTCCACCCTTGCCTCCAACTTCCCAGCTTCCAGGAGATGGACATAGATGGTGGCCCTGAATTCATGTGCTTGGGAGAGGTTGGGTTTTGACTTCTGTATGAGTTCATACGGCATTGTGCCAGGGATCGCCCTTGAAGGTAAGCAATTCTTCAACCAGGTGGCGTAGTTGACAGCTTTAGCCCACAGGTACTTAGGGAGGTCTTTAGCCAGGAGCATAGCCCTTCCATGCTCCACCAGAGTCCTGTTGAGTCGCTCTGCCACCCCGTTCTGCTGAGGTGAGTCATGGACCGTCAACTGCCTCTCTATCCCTTGTAGTTGGAGATACTCATCAAACTTGGCGGACAGATATTCTCCCCCTCGATCCAAACGGATTTTGCACAGACAGACACCTGGAGACTGGCGACCTAGCCATGCCTCATACACTTTGAAAGCTGTAAGTGCCTCACTTTTGAGTTTCAGTGTTAAGAACCATGCTCAAAGGAGAGAGAGACTGACTCAGAGGGGCTTGGCCTCAGCTTGTATGCTGTGCCCCTTACCCAAGTATGTGCCCTTCATTTCATATGAGGTCCGATGATGGTCTGATGGAGTCCGGAGGACTTCCAGAGGCTGGCTACTCTGGTGGAGAGTGCAGGAGGACTTCCGTAGGAGCGCGGGAAATGTCTGGAGGAGCACAGGAGAGTTCTGGAGGAATGCAGGAAATGCTCAGGAGAGTTCCCACTGCAAGGTAATACTTCTACAGGAAAACAGGATGGAAGGATAGGAGGTCCAGAGGACAGGAGGACAAGATGTCTGGAGGTAGGGAGGATGAAATGTCCGAAGGTACGGAGGGCAGAACATCTGAAGGACAGGATGCCCAGAGGTATGAGGGACAGGAGGTCTGGAGGTACAGAAGACAGGAGGTCTGGAGGTCCGGAAGGAATAGGGGCTACATCGGACTTTGTCTGATGTAGAAGCAAATGGAGGTAGACTACCCTAAGGTAGAGTTGGAGGGACAGGAAGTGGACCTAAGTCCGGAAAGAGGGTAAGTGCTGGAAAGGCAAGACTCTAGCCTAGGGAAGCAATCCCTAGACTTGGGACAGAGACATAGGGGACAAATCCGAAGGTCCAGAATTCTGGCCTAGGGAATCCATCCCTAGGCCTTATGGAAAAGGACAAGACTCAGATGGACTGAAGTCCAGAAGAAGATTGGGCAAGTCTAAGGTGATATTCAGACTGAGGACTCTACTGTAGTTGTACAGGGGTTATATGCTAGAGGCTATCCAAGAGGATCAGTAAGCAAAGGAGTAAGGCTATGTACGAGCATGTGGAAACACATTGGTGAGTAAGACGGAACATAAGTAAATGAACTCAGAGATGAAACTAGTACAAGGATCAATCAGCAAGATGGAAACAGAGATAACCGAGAACCGGAAAGGGGGAGATGCCTAAATGGGGATAGGCACAGGATCTCAGACGGAGGGTGGGAATAGGTCTGGAGATAATACAGTTAATATCCAGAGGTCCAGAGATCTGGGGATCTGGAAGGCAGGGTGGAAACAGGACTGAGATATGTGAGGTGGTGGATGTAGTCCAGAATCCGAGAGGAGGTAAAGTCCAGATGTCTTGCTGGATGGAATGTGCATAGGGTGGACAGGATAGGAGATCCAGGAATGAGTTGGATATGGGGTCCGGAAATAGGTCCGGAAAGCGTGGGAATATGATGGGATCTATGTCTGGCATACAGGATATGACACTTGACAGGGGTCTTAGTATTCTTGTCAAGGGCAAAAGGGGCTGGCTCATAGGCTCGACCATTGGTATATCACATCAGACCTTGGGCTCCTATCGCTGTTAATGTTCGTTCCTTATAGGTTATCCAGTTCAAGCTGTCTTCTGCGAGCTTCAGGATATTGAACAGGCTGGAGTTGGTTCTGGGGAGTGTAGAGTCCATGGTTGAGGCAGGGCTCATAACCTGCTGTGATAAGAAGAGTGGGAGGGATGAGGAGTCTATTGAACAAGTACAATCTCAGTGTCTTGGAAAAGAACTGAGATGCCAGGACACTGCTACTGGCATTTTTAAGGTAAGTACATTGACGACCATAATGTATTAAAACAAAACAGAAAAATACAGTAGGACGCGAGCCAACGTCACTGTGTCACTCGCCCTTTGTCCCTTTTCGGCTTGTGCTCGTACCTCTACCTCTCATTACTCACTGTGCATGCCTTGCTTGTCCATTGGTCTTCCTTGTCTCAGAACTCTCGGATTCCAACACATACATACCCTAAAATACTCCAAATCTAAACTTGCAAGAGGCATAGATGACTGAGTTAAAGTATAGTGACATTATAGCATACTATCCCTTCCACTGCAATCAGCACCCACAGGAAGTTGGCAGTCATGCAAATGTCACTGTAAGTCATGATATGTGACATAGGTTGGTTTCAAAGTCAGCTCACAAGAGCACAAGGTCAATTAGTACTATTGGTTACCACTTGCTCATGCACACCACATTTCATGCAGTCACATAATTGTAACAGAAAGTCACAGTGTAGTCACACTGGCCAATTTTGCAGTCCACTTGACATGCTGTGGATTAGACATTAGGAAGATATATATGAGTGGTCCAGTAGCTAGTATGTAGTAATCTAATTGAATATGTATTGCAGATTGCCAGAGTAATATGAACTGTGACCATTAGGATGCCCAGACAGCAATGGCTGTGATATGACAGGGGTGGTTGTTGAGAGTACAGCAGGGCCAACTTGAACATGATGTGACCAGTTTGGATACATAACAGGGAGACTTGGAGATCCTTGCATTTGAAGAAACAAAGGTGGTTGTGGGTGGAACATATTGTTGGCTGCCATGGGGAGAGAAGTACTGGCTGAAGGGGTTGAGCTTCCACTCGAAGTCAGGTTGGCAATGGCAACAAGCCTGCCGGTGCATTGTTTCGAACCATATAGCACTGAAAATTGAGGGTTATCTGCAAGAGCTGCACAAGTGTCAGGATCTTCCAAGTGAGCTTTGATCCATGCTGAAAGATCAGCAATTTTTCCATCTCTTGAGAGTCCAAGTGCTCCAGTGAGTGGATGAAACACATTCAATTATTGTGACTAGCTCTAAATTATCACTGGATATGATAGCATTCTCAGTTGTGTTTTGAGAAGATAAATTTCGAATTGTCTCCCTTTTGGCCACCTCCCATCTGACACCCCTTCTCGTCAACATTCCAGTTGTATTCTGGTGGAATTCCCTGCAGCAAGTATAACACTCAGTGATGCGGTAAGTCACTGAGGTCTACTGAGTGCTAAGCAATAGGGAAAGTTGTAAGTGAACCAAACATATGTAAACTACGGTAATGTCTGATGTCTGTCCATTATCCAACATTCCCTCATGCTTCTCATCCATGATCTTGCACATATCAAAATACTCTGTGATTGTTGCCTTGTTGAAATTTTGTGTGCATTTTGGATCCAGGCCTCAGGGTTTCACAACAATAATTTCTGCATGATGAGAAAGGAAGTGGCAGACCCAATTCTGGCCAGGGTAAACTTTCACCATCTCCAGTATTTGAGCATGGAGTTTTTGAGGATGTAAAGGGGCTGCTGAATTCAAGTTATGGTGGCACCAGTCCACCAGTACTCTTTCTTGGGATTTGTTGAGGAATGAGCATTGAGTATGGTATTTGCCTGCTGCATGATCTCACAGTCTGTGGGGGTACCTGAAGGAAATTTGAGTTGCAACAAAATTGTTGAGGGAGTGCTTACATTGTGAGCTATGGCAGCACTGCAAAAACTGGCATGAACACCAGTCAAGGTATCACAGATGGCAGCCTCATTAGCAAAACCCTGATTTGGGTACAGCACCACAGCCACACAGCATGTCACAGGTCACATAGATTTTGTTGTAGAGGCTCTGCAGCACCACACAAGTATTGATTCTATGTAAAAATGAGTGTGATGTAGTCATAAACATGTATATAACAAGATGGTGTGCTAATAATTATGTTTTATTGAGAAATTGTGTAGTGTGGAGCACTGTACAGTGCTGTGCATGGGGGGACTTTGCTGTGACACTGTGATTGCTGTGCAGCATTGTGCAGCACTGCACATAGGGTTAGGGTTTTGCTGATGAGGCTGAATGTGAGCTTCTTTGGTGGGATCTCAGGGACCTGTCTGCTTCCCACTGACTTGAGTGTGCACCATCCATGCAGTGAGTAGATGCGTGCCACTAATGTGTTGAGTTAAAACACTGCTGCAGCAGTGGACAGCAGGTGACAATGGAAGTGACAAAAGCCTTTGTCACAACCAAACATTTATCTCTCTTGTTTCTTGTCCAAATGCATCTGTCTAAGCTTGTAAGATGTTCTTGTGTGTTATTATTTAAAATAGATGTAGTAGTTTGAACATTTTGTAGTAGGGAAAGTGTTGTTTTTGAGGGATGCACGGAATGTGGTGTGCATGAGCAAGTGGTAACCAATAGTATTCAGTGTGAGTGAGCAAGTACAGTAGATACACCTAAGTACAAGGGTGACCATTATTAGTATTCTGTATATAAAACTGAGGTAGCGTAGGTGCATGCAGTGCTGATCTTTTGTTGGAAATGATATCTACTAACACGAGACTTTATGTAAGCTAAAATACTCCAGCGAGAACGAGTGAGAATTCGTAAAATCGGACGAAATTCACCCAAGAAAAAATGACGAGTCAGCATCATTCATCTATTCGATTGGTTTACCTACCGCAGACGGGGAATTGACACAGGTACTATCAGAAGCCAAAAAACCGTGTAGTGACACGTAAGGAAAATCACTGCGAAGGTTTGCTGAACGCAGCCCAGCAGCTTGTGGTGCTTTTGAATGCCTGTAGAAAACCATCGATATCTGATTCGGATTCCTCAGAGTTGGGCTGCTCGTCTCCATCTGAGAGCCATTGAAGGCCAAGATAGTATCGAGCGTCGGCTTCCTTTTTAAGCACCACAAAGCACTCCACAAGGAACTTCCACATAAGTGATTCTATGTGAGGGGATCGGTATTCTTTGAGATTATTCAGAAAGTATAGCTTGAGCATGCCACATGTCACTGCGCCAGAAGTGGCCCAATCATCCAGCCGGCGCGATTTCACTGGTAGAAGGGCTCCGTTCTCGTAACGCAAGCAAATCCAGGCGAAGCACCACATAAACGACTCCAGATCATGACGATATAGGTATTTGACTTCGCCTCGTTGGCCCTGTGCGGAAAGAAGCTCGAGCGCCATGAACGGCACCGTGCCCGTGCGCTCGTTTCCCCGAGGAGCTGGGTCATCCGCCAACGAGGATAGATCGTAGTCATTTAAAACGCCTACCCGCTTCCCGTCTTTCCAGTACCACATCAGGTTGCAAGGGCTGACATCTCGATGAAATACACCTTGCTTCCACAACATAACGTGGCCTACATGCTATGTCAACGAGGAGCCTCATAAATACGATAAAAATACATACACAGGATACATTGATACCACACGTCGAAAAGCTCTTTGCCGTGAAGCTTCGTGATGGGGTGGAGCTTGCGGAATGCGAGAATGTAGAGCACGCCACTGCCCATGGTGGGTTCCGGAACACCTAGTGCTTCTCGGATGGCGGACGTAGGATTCGTGATCGTGTGGTGCCAGAGCAACTCAGGAATATGGTCTTTGACGGTATCGTGCGCCTTGGCGATCTCCTCAACTCTTTTCAGGATTTCCGGCTCGCTAGTGCGATTTGCCTCTCCCCAAAATATCTTAGCCACCATCCCATCCTGGATGCTTTCGTATTTCTTGGCCAGCGCGTCGCTAGTGACAGGGACTACATTGGTTGCTCGTCCTTGCAATCCGTAGTGTGTCACGCTTTCGTCGTGGCTGGTGTGAAGCAGCAGATCCACCTCTCCAAGTTCTACGTCCTTGATTTTGAATTCATGGCATCGCTTCCCCTCAACTTGAACTGGGAGGAAATCCTTGCTTCGGCCCCAATCCTCAAGTTCGAATCGTTGTAAAGCATACAACAGCACCATGAATCGCGGAAGATCTTGGATGAAGTTGATGCCCGAGCTTTGAATGGTCCCTTGACGATCATAATACCAGATCCACATTACATCGTCTGAAACAGCGGTGATAAGAGCGCGACCAATCTCGACAGACGAACGAACCCACCGATGACGATAAGATTAATCAGATAATTGACGGCAAGATTGGCCGCAAACATTTCGGCCGCGTACATACCCGTCTGGACGGTCACATCTGGCTCGTCGGGGTCGATTCTGGATTTTTTCGGAGCAGATTGCAAAGTGTCCGCGGCCTTGCGCTTGGAGCTGGACCCACCCTTGGAAGGCTGTGCAGCAGTAAGGCCGGAAGATACGACTGCAGCTCGGCCAATTAAATCTGATCTCAGAATAAAATATACAATCACTCACTTGCAGTGTCAGACGCAGGTTGTGTTGCTGGGGCATGCGAAGGGCCTGGCGCCGGATCTTCAGTCTTAAGGTGATCCACCGGCAGATATTCTGGCTTGGTAGGAACATAGTCATTCACTTTATACGAAGATTGCGGCGGTTTAATCGATTTCTTCCTGCCTGTCTTTCTCTTGAACTCGATACATGCTAGAACATCTTTCCAGGGGAGTGGCGCTGGTGGCTTTGCCATTGCATTCTTGACCATATGAGCCTTGCGCTTCTCGTCGTCCTTCCCGTCGTCCTTCTGTTTTCCCTTCTTACCGCCCTTCTCATCCTCCAAGGGAGCGCATGCGCTGTTCAAAGGAAGAAAGACGAGGTCGGGCTTCCGAGCTGATTTCACAGTCTGGTGGTTCTGGTACATGGGCATATCGTTCTGCTGACAGATCATGTCCACAGCGGGGACAGGAGCGCGCATCCCATCGACCTTGATATCTTCAAGACAAGCGAGTGCAATATTGGTGGCTTCTATAAAAGGGGCGTAGAGGTTGTTTTCTACTCCTGGACGTACGCTTGCAATCGTTGTAAGCATGAAAACGTCCGGTCGGCGAAGGAGCACTCACTATCTTTTCAGGGCTGTCTCAACGCCAGAAGAGTATATACCTCCAGCAGAAACCTGTCCATTGCAAACCGGCAGAACTGCTTTTAGGCACTTTTGCAGAAGCTCGGGCTGTTGAGTCTCGGGAGAGGAAGAAGCGCGCTGCAGGAGGGCTTGCAACATGGCATCTGCTTTGCACTCCTTAGCCTGCTCGATATCCCGTTGAATCCATGGGCGAACTTTCTTAACACTTAATAGAATGTCAGTTGCTACTCAATAAAAATGGGAAATGTGCACACTTGACACCGAGCACGCCGATGTTCTCGCTGATGACGGCAGTCCTGCAGCTATTTGGGGTCGATTTTATTTTGCTAGCACTATGAGCTGGTGCATTGGCGCGTGGCGTAGCAGACGATGTGCCAGTCTCGCCAGCAGGGGACATGATGCTAGGCGTTCAATGATTACGCTGACGGAGTGTTGTCAGCAGAACTGGTAAAGTGGAAAAAAGTAAGAGGACAAGAAAAACGACTGCTTTCTGCTTGCCTTATATCTGGTCGACCGATGCGGCGCAAATGTAGTGGACCATTGTTCAATCTGATGTGGATTGATGTGGCGATTGTGGACCTACAGTTTGACTCCGACGACGCGTTCCCATCAACACGCGCACGTGACCTTGACTTATTTGTCAACTACATTCAGTCAAGTCCGTAGTACTACTAGAGATCCATCTCTACTCACTGTCAATTTGTATCGATTCATTGAAAATAAGATCGATAGCGGCGTGTCAGTCGTTAGTTCACTTTTTCACGAGGGACTTCTCTACCACGCAGATGTCGTTTGTGATACGCAACTTGAATTAATTATGGATCGGACTTATACTAGGTATTTTATTTGATTCAAAAGTTCTTCCGAGAATCCTGATTTCCGGATTTATACTCTCAGAGTGGAACGGAGTCCGACGCTCGCGCCATGGTTCAGAGAAAGAAGATAGATGCACGACCTTGTACAATTCTATCAGTGAAGCCATCAGTCCATGATATTGTACTCGTGCAGGCTATAGTGTCATTCTATTGCATTAAACCATGATAAGTATCAGTATGGAGTGATGCAGGAGCCACGCTCACCTGTGACTCCCACATACTGCCTCTAATTAGATGTGATTATAGATAGGGTTAGCACGTCTAAAATGACAGACTTACAGCATTTCTAAGCCTCCTCCAATATCTCTTGGTTAAAGACTGACTTATAATAAAAGCAAACAGCTGTAGCCCTATGTAAGCTGGCATGAGACATCAGCTCTAATGCAGGTAATGTTCCTGATGTTGGCTATTCTGCACCTGCCGTGCAAACCTTCATGCTCACCGTCATACATGATGAGCACAATATTCCAGACATATCAGAGGCACGTTTTGACAGTAAGCATAATAAGTGAAGTACATTGCAGCAGTATAATGGCTAAACTAGACTATTCCTCCGCCTCACCATCATCAAGAACCTGGAGCCATGAGAAGTCATCAGTGATGAGGATGATATGCTGCAAACTCCTTGAGGCTTCCTCTGCCACCTCCTCTGCCACCTCCTCTTCATCTAGGTCCTCTTGAGTATCTGCACCTACAGAAGATGATGGCCTGTGTATAGGTGTATTAGCAGCAAACATATCAGCAGGAATCCAAGGATCTGGCATGCTAGCACTCTCTCCGACACTGGTGCAAGCACTTAGACCAGGGATGAGTGTACCAGTGAAACCAGGGAGCTGTGAGATATCATGAAGCCACTTCATATGGTGTAAGTTGAACCAGCCTCAAACATTCTGGTGTATAGTGATTTGATGGGCAAGGGCAGGGTTAGCAACTGTTAGTCGATCTTCACACACCCGCAGATACTTGTCTTCATCTCGTATATAGGTCATGAGATGGTGAACCTCAATATCCAGACAACAAATCTCCTCATGTGCTTGGCACATCTTGAAATGAAGATCCATCCTACTCTGAGCTGCTGGTGAAGACCAAGGCAGTTGAGAGATATCAGAGTGTGTGTGTCATAGCAGCTTGAAGTCAGCAAGAGGGGCATACTCCACAACCTCCTCCCACTTCAGCATTTTCTGGGGAGAATACACTGCACTAGCAAGGTTGTTGTATGTGTTCAGGGCAGATCTGATGGCAGTGGAGTGTGTCTGCAAAGCCTTTGCAATATGTTTTCATAGTTTGTAACCTTGAATATAGATGTAATTAGCTGAAACAAGTCAAGCCTAACTTAAACTCACCTGTCCCTGCCCTGTTCATCTTCAAAAGTTCAAATATACGAGCAACAACCAAACCTTCTAGACGGTCCAGCACATGTTGATACTTCCTATTGGCTACGAGCCTCCCCACCCTCTGCCACTCTCCATCATCTGGAACCCAGCAAGTGATGATCCTGATGTGACAATCATACCAGTGCTAGGCGCGTATGAGTGTCATAGGCATATTTTGCCTTGTCCAGAGGAAAAGAGTAAGGTGCAAGTCACCAGCGCTATTCAGCTCGCAAGCTATCCACTTTGGAACCACTTTTCTCCCATAGTGCACTACTCAGTCTGATGCCTAGGTATTCCATCCCCCCATGTCCTGCCTATGTCCACCTACCTCTGCTGGTGCATTATTTTTCCTTAAATGTCACTACTCATCAGTCACAGGTCTTATTATATGTGTCCTTGTGTCCTGCAGTGCTGCATGTTTTATTACCTGTCACTACATCATGCCCTCGCCAGTGTTGCTACTATACTCGCCTATGCAATCCCGAACCCCTATGCAGTATGATAAAATGACCCATCCTACATACAGTACAGTACTTCCCTTCTCCGGACCTTTACTGGTGTAGGCGTCACTTTAGTCGCTATATCCTAGTTTTAGTGCAATTGATTCCGCTCTTTCCAAACTCTTTGATCACATGTCGCTTGACTTGTTCTAAGTGCACGTCACTAAAGTTCCTTCTTAGAAAGTTTGACTTTCGCAGCATTGGGGTCACTATTGGTAGTCAAGCTATAATCTAGTTGCTATCAGGCATTCCACTTGCACTGTCTTACCTTACTCCTCATTTTCGCTCCCCTTGATTTCTTCTCGCTGTTGCTAGTCGGGTGTTGCATAGCGTTATCGCATAGAACAACTTGCATAGCACCCCTCACTTATACACATGTTTCTCTTGTCGAAACCTGCTAGTCGCTAGTCGCTGATTGCTATAGCACTACTCATTGTTTTTTTTTTCTTTTTGGTCTTAGGTTGCTATAGGTTATTAGTCCTTCGCACTATCACTCCCCTTGCATACTAGTAGGAAGTTGCTTCATTAGCAGTCCTCTTGGGTCAAATACTACACTTGCACCTATTTGGATATGTAGTGCTAGTTTCTAGCAAGCCTAGTCACTATTTCTCTTTCACACTGAGTTTACTTTCTAAAGCTTGAACTAACTTTAAATTTCTGTCATAGACCTCGAGAGCATGGTGCCACCAGGCTTGTTCCCACTGCAGCTGGAGAGGTTTGAGGACAGTGTACAAAAAACTGTAGTAGTAGATACCATGTGACTATTCAAACCCAGCACAACCTTATTCCTCAACCTCTCCAGCAGTGGCTGGCACAAAACATTTGTAAACAAAGCTCAGCCACTGTTATGAACTAGGATGGTTGTAACAACAGCAGCTCGATAAGAGCGACGGCTGAAGTTATAGTCAAGACCTTGCAAATGCAAGGGTCATAAGACAAGGCAAAGAGAGTGTCTTTGACTTGAATATCAGTTCAGATGACTTAGGATTGGAGGTCCTAAGCGAAAGATGTTTCAGGTGAAAACCTAGTAAGATTAAAGTAAAGAACTACTAAGTACATTGTTGACTATATATAGGGAACTGTAGATGGTTTAGGGCAGGCATAAGTCAACAATGAGTCAGAGATAAGGAATGAGTCATCTAGCGACGGCAACAGCAATCATGATGTAATACAAGTGAGTCAGAGATAAGTCTAGCAGCAGCAACATGCTGCTTGTGACGTAATACAAGGATAGTAAAGAGAAAATGAATAGGGGCATACATGACTGTAACAGCCACTGCAGCTGTGTCAAACGGAGTCTGAAAAGTAGTAGAATATGTAGGTATATGTATATTAATGTAGTGTATTGTAATTAATATTGGTGTCACTAGTATGTCATCCAGTGCACCGATAGATGAAGTCCTCAACACTCTTCAGCTTGTTGGAATCTCAAGATCTAACTTTCTGCTCAAGCTGCTTGCCAACAAGGAGTATATTAACCATATTGCAGTGAAAGATATCCTACAAAATAAACAGTTAATTCTTGATGCTCTTTTGAAGAGTGCAGAGGATTCTCTGAGTACTGAGCTTAAATGGGTGACAGATCTCATCAAGGATGTCTCTGCACGCAAAATGGTGGTCCTGTCAGCGAAGGAGAGTGGCTATCATTTTGATGTGGTGCATACAGTACTGGAGCAATTAGAGGATTTCAGTATCGAGGAACTAGCTAAAGACATGGAGAAACTCGCACCTGTAACATGGGACTTCCTTGATACAGCTTTGTCCATGAGAACAGCCCAAAAAATAGGTGCGGGAAAAGACCATGATGAGCATCAGCTCGAGGCAGGCATGGATAGTGACGAAGAAGCTTATTGGGAGGAGCTTGGTGAAGGAGATCTCGAAGGAATCATTTCTGGACTCATCAATGATGCAGAATCCAGTGTTGAGAATCAGTGGAAAGCAAAAGCCTTGCTGGTATGTATTCAGCCTTTGATATCAAAGACATTGAAGTTGATGCTTAATCTACAGAGAAAAGTAACAGTTATGAGTATAATTATGAGAAGCACAAACCAGAGATCCAATACCTTGCAAAGCTTGATGGGGATGTTCCTGCAGTCCACACACTCCCTGCAGAAAGTAATTGAGACACTTGAATGAATGGGAGTCTCTGTATCTGTTAATGCAATATTCGCAGCCACACACTCATTATCAGCACAAACTCACCACACACTCTGCTCGCTTGGACAATCACTCCTTGCTGCCTATGCATACGACAACTTTGACATTGACCTGAAATCTCATGAGCACAAAATTGAAAACTTGAACAAATCACTGAAACATCTTACATCTGGGTTAATGTTCCCTCTGCAGCACTGCACCTCGCAAGAAGATCTCAAATGTTCCGAGGAGCTATGGCTGAAGTCATCTCTCAACCTTCGAGCAGAAGTGTTGCCAAAACGGGGGTGGAAGGACTTGCTCAGCCTTCAACCAGACACACCAAATTCATCAGGACTTACCCATTGTGACCACTTCAATTTGTGGAAGTTTCTCTTCAACCTCGTAACATACGGACCTCCATACTTCATGCAGTTTAAAGACCAGCTGCATGAACCAGAGCTCATTGAAGGCATCCCTGTCATTAAAACACCCACTATAGCTGCATTAGCAATGGATGTTAGCAATTCCACTGTTGCTGGCAATATACAGAGTGTTATCAACTTACTTGAGCAAGGCAGAATCATGGAACCTGACACCTTCGATGATCCTGAGATCCCCAACATCTCAGAGTATGTTGTTCTGTTCCATGGTGACCTAGGCACAGGTGAATGGCTCCAAGTGGTACAGCAGTGCTGTGTGATCAAAAACACACCTTGGGATTGATTTCAACATGTTGTATTCGTCCCTGGTATGTTCCATTTGAAGATGGCAGCGGCAGACTCTATATGGCGAACATTTCTGCAATCTAGTGCAGTGCATCTCAATGAGACAAGTCTCATGTGAGACATGGGTGTGTTGTGTCCCAAGGAGATGGGCCTTTATGGGACGAAACCAGGGTTTCGGCAAATGCATCAGTTGATTGGGTATGATGGCATATGCTGCCATCTTGATTGTTGGAGAGTTGAGGCCCAAAAACACGACACGAACTGTACAGATCTCGAGGCATTCGCAGCATCAGAGCTGTCATATGAAGAACTACAAAAGATGGCAGACTCACTTGCACAGCATTATGTTGCTGATCACAAAATTCGATGTATGCAGAACAAGTCAGCAGCGGAGCATGACCAGCAACACGAAAATGGCCTCCTTCTAAACAAATATGTGCTTCTGTATGAAGAGTTGTCATATGCGATGAACTTCAGTGATATTGGACGACTGGAGACTTGCCTCATTACATGGATATTGATATTCAAAGCTACTGGTAAACACAAGTATGCCAATGTAATGTCGGAGTTCTTATGTAATGTGCACTTTGTATATCCTGAAGGTTTAAAGTAAGTCAAGTTAAGTGCAATCAAATGGAGACATTGACTTACAATTTGTAGACGCATGGTTCATTATCATATCCTTATCAACCCCACAGGGAAGAAGGGTAAATTCTGTGGGGTTGACTGGTGCATGGAGCTAAATAATCTATTCACAAAGGTGTGTTCACCTCATTGCTGTGAAGATGGTGAAGTGATGTGAGGTACAGGTGATCAATGGAGGCAAGGGCTCAAACCGCACAGTAGCATGCATCATATTGGAGTTTCCACTAGTGCAAATATACCATAACCTGCACAGCAATTTTCAAAGCAATTTCTTGCACAACAACCTCTCAGCACAACATGGTGAATCAAACATGGCAAAAACTTTTCAAGCACTATGTACATACATGGCTGGGCATTCTGCCAATGAAGTGAAACATGGAAGGAAGAGTCACCATAAGGTCCCTGACCTCCTTGCAAAGGGACAGGAATTGATGAGTGCCAGGGATGGAGCAGACACAGAGGACAGAGCGGAAGAGGGAGCTATGGATGTGGATGTGGACATGGACGATGTCTGAAATGAACATGCATTAATAGAAGATCTTGCGGTAGAATTATGAGTCTTGTGCAATATTATTTGATAAAGTCTACCAAGAACAGTTAAGAAACATCATGGATGAGATGACTGCATGAAAACATGTACATTTTCCTTGTCAGTAGTTGATGTGTGAGTCGTGTTGTGTGTGGGATGTAGTAGGCAGATGCGATTGTGTTCTGGTGAGCAAGTAAGTCCAGAAGAGGTACTACAGAGAGTGTAACAATATGTACTATTATGGCCCTCCTGTTGGCAAGCGCTACACCTATTCGTCTTCTTTACTGCTGAAACTGTTGATGGAAGGGTGACATTACCACCCCTTGGTGGGTTGGCAACAGTTGAAAGAGGGCGGCACTGTAAGGGAGTGTTGGTTAAGGCCACACTGATGACTTTGACAGGGATTATGCGATGTATGATGGCAAGAACTTCAGGCCCATATTTGTCTGTGGCCAGCCAGTGAGTTTCCTTGTGAAAGTCTTCAATGGTCTTGATCTTCTTGTGATGTGTGCAGTTGACAAGGTGATTGAGAATTGAATCTGACATGATGATAGACAGACTGATGTCAATGAGGTGAGAATGGCCATATTTCTCTGCCATTTTCTCTTCTCTCCAATCCTCCAGCACCTCACACAGCTCATACTCCTTTGGGCCCATACTGTAGTTAGGGAGGTGAGAGCAGTTAGGGAGTTTAGGTGGTTGTGGGTTGTGAGTGTCAAATAATGGGAAGGCAAATGGGTGATGGATGTCACAGCACACATCAGGAGTCATGGGGGCGCAATGAGAACACCCAGTGATTGTTTGGTCACATGCAAGATGATCTATTCAATTGAGTCAATTACACAGGGGTTCAGAAGAATTATGAAGACATTCTCACCCACTACAGCAGACACATTATAAAAATGTAAGTCAAACACTTTATGGCGACATCCAATCCTCTGCAAGTGTGCATTGATCAGCCAATCCATTGCAGGATCCAATTCCCTTTGCTTCTTCTGCTTTGAGGCAACTTCTATGTTTGGTTTCATCAACTCTTTGAGCTGTGCATCGCTTACACTCGCATTTCCCAAGGTATTGGTGGTACTCAGCCCACTATCTCCCATGTCCATCATGATGTCAGCATCTGGCTCAGTAGTTTGAGCACTCATAGGTGGCAGGACAGGGATAGTTGAACCCTGTTCAATGACTCGTTGCTTGGCAGCTTGCTGGTTACATCTGCTGCTTTCCTTTTTTTATTCTGCTGATGCTTCCACTTCTCTTCACATACATCATCAAAGTGTTCTTTCTCAGCAAACAATAATGCTGTCCCTTGCAGCACATGATCTCTGACAGCACGTCCAAAACATTGCCAGACTGTCAACAACTTGCATGTCACTTGCTACTGGATGACCAGGGTGATATTTGGTACATCCATTCCCTTGCTGAATGTCAATGTTGAATATGAGTCCATGCAACAATGACAACTCACCATTCCAAATGACTCTGTCATACAGAGTCCCCATGTATCTCCGGTCACCAGGTTGTCAACCTCCACTTCCTTGAATTTCGATGTCATGTCCAAGTTGAACCATTTGATTTTCTCTCGCAGTTCAGGTGGAAGCCAACTCTGCAAGTACTTTGCTGCTCTAATTGTGTCCTGGATGCTATCAAAGAAGATGAGGAACTTTGGTGGGACTTGATCCCCTGTTGTCCAACCTGTAGGTATGAGGAATGCCAGGTCCGTGTATGATGAGAGAGAATATCTAATTTTGCACACACAGATTTTGATATTTGGTTGATCTGTGGACATATGGACAAGCAAGAGATTCTCTGAACACATATGAAGCAACCTCTGCACATCTTGCAGGGTATTGGGTGTGGGCATGGTCAATGCAATCATGAATGGAACATAGCAAGGTAAGATGTACCACAAGCGCTTGAGCTCTTTATATTCACTGCAAAATTCTCCCCAGGATGTGATACAGTGAGCTTCGTCAAACACAAACCCCATTATCTGTGATGTGAAAGTGGGTTTCTGCAGGAGCTTTTCAAATTCTCCACCAGCCTTCACCAACTGCTTGGGGCTGGTTATGATAGCACGGTAGCGCATGTCATCAATGTCCTGTGAGTGGTTGAGCAAGTTTGGGTAAGCAAAATCATAGGCAGACTTACTTGGAAGTTGACAAGGCTTGCCATCTCAGCAGATATAGAGATACTGTTGATACCAGCTTTTGCAAGGAAGCTGACACTCTGGTGTCCAAGTTGGTTGAGTGGTGTGACGACAATTTGAATGCCAGTGTCCATGAGTGCAAGTGGCGACCAGAAGGCAAGCATTTTTCCCATTCCTGTGCCAGCAATGCAGATAACATCTCCAGCTTTCTTCAGGAATACCTCAGCAACCTTAAGCTGCCACAGGCATGCCCTCTTGCCAAACTACTTGTGCAGTTTTTCTTGGATGAGAGTCTGACTAGGGGTTTTGGGGCATGATTCTGCCAATGTGACCAAGAAGGAAATTTGTGTTGGTAAATAAATTTGTATTAATGTATTCTATCTACATTTAGCAGTGTGCCACATCTCCTGCCACAGTGGCTGAGCTTTGTTTACAAATGTTTTGTGCCAGCCGCTGCTGGAGAGGTTGAGGAATAAGGTTGTGCTGGGTTTGAATATTTGAATAGTCATGTGGTATTGTAGTAGTATGCTGCCCTTGAACCTCTCCAGCTGTGGTGGGTATGAACCTGTGGTGCCGCATGCTCTCAATTTTGCGTGTACTTCCAGTATCTGTGTCATATGGTAGATTGTTGGGCTGAGAAGGCATTCCAAACATGTTCATTGCTGCATCGAGAGTGACACTGTTTGAGGGTATCAGTAACAATGAGATATGTCAAAGTAAAACTTACCCGCTTGCACTGAGATTCACTAATGACTGCCAGTATTCCATCTGAAGTGTCTCTTCTTCGGGCTCTTGTGCCAGACCCTTAAGGTAAATTTTCTCTTGTTCAGGCCAACATTCAAAAACACTCTTGTCCTCAACTCCGAGGTCTTGCATAACCTTTGGTGGGACAGTTTTGCCATTTGCCAGAATCTCAAGAGCTTGCTTATAGTTATTGTACAAGAAATTTGCTAACTACCAAATAATTATGTTAGTGAGCGCTCATATATGATAAAGAGACCAACATACTAAGGTTCCCATATATCTCAAGCTCGTCATTATGCTCAAAATATGAATCAATAGCCTGCTGATGGTGGAAGACACTAGTATACCATGGATCCAAGGCCAGGGAGTTTGACTTTGAAAATGTCTGCTCACAAGTCTCCAGGTCTTTGATCCCAAGACCTTTGACATAGGTGGTCAATGAAGAAAGCTGACATATTCACCTGTGCACATGTCCATGAAATGCGCCAACCAGGCAAGTATGATGGAATGAGTGCACGAGGGGTCCAACAGAGCTGTTATTGAGAGTGGTCTCAAATTGACAGCCAATGTCATAACCACCGCCCAGACTGTCACCAAATGCATCTAGTAGCTTGGCTACAACAGCCAGGGGGTACTTTGCACTATCAGAACACCAATCAGAAACATAAAACAAAAGTATGTATTACTTACAGCTCCCTGCTCTGCACCATGTCTGTGATGAGTAAACACAAGCCATGGCGGCACACAGCAACAAAGATGCCAGTTTCATTGTAAATGCCCCATGATTTCTTAGTCTTCCCATCATCCATGTTTTGCCACCAGCCTTCGCATGAGTCAATTGTCGGATGCTGATTGTGTTAGTTGTTTCTACAGAAGCTCTGCATCAATCACTCACATCATTTCCTGTAGCTGATGGGGTATCCCATGCAAACTCATCTATGAAGTTACAAGATAAATAATGGTCACTAACAAATAGCTGGCCAGTGGGAAGCTCAGCCAATACACTGAGAGAGTTGTTATTGTCATCGAGTGAGCATCATAGAATACATTTTAACAAATCATTCCCATCCATAGTGTATAGAATCTTGAAGTGTAGCTGGTTTTCATCAGTTAGCATGTAAGTGCATGCCGGACATGCATGTTTGAGGCGCCAGTCAGGTGAGTTGTGTCGGAGTGATTTGGCTACAAGTGAAGCTACGACCCATCTGATTTGAAGGTATAAGTCAAGTGCAATCAAAAATTGATGTGAGAGGTGCCATTGGAATTCAACCTGTCTGTATTTAGCACATTGCACAATAGAACTTGAAGTGAGAACTTAAACATACCCCAAGTAAATCACATATAGTCTTGATAAAAGCTTGAATTGCTAAGTGAGGGCTCCTGAGGTGCACCACCTGATATAATTCAAGGGCTTCTAATGTTATGCCCATGACAGGCGATATTGGGGAGCAAGGCATGATGCCTTGACAAATGAGCACAGAAGCAATGGTAGTGTCGGTTGATGATATTTTGAGTATGAATTTCTCAGCAACTGTTCACTGTTCACATCAGCATCAAAACCACCAACTAGTGACTCACATAATGTGTCTACTACAGTTACTGGCCATTGACCACCATTAACATCATCAGTCCCTTCGCTGCATAGGTGATCCAAAAAAATCTTAAAGCCTTTCTGTGATTTTCGACATGTTGAACCTTGTGAGGACCATCTTGACCTTTTCTGATGTACGTGTCAATTACTGTTGGTCAATGAACACACACTTACAATCTACAAACCTCACCAAGAACACCACTTGCAAGGTCTCCAAACTCTTCCCCTGCATGGCTAATAGGGAGTGTGTTGGTACCATCACATATATCACCGATATTGAAATCTTCAGAGTCCTTGTCAATGTTAGGTGGAAAGGTTGGGGGATCTCTGAGAGCTTCCAGAGCTTGGCATTCATTGGCTATCATGGCTATAAACCAGGTCAGTGTCTTGATGTTTTTGAGTGCCTGGATACTCACCTTGTAGGCAAGTCTCCCGCCGCTGTTTACAGCTCACTGCTTGGAGAACCAATGCCCTGTGTTTGACCACCTTCAACACACAGTTGGTGGGAAGCCCATCCTTACCTCACGAAGAGCCTATGTGGTGGATAGACTGCAAGGAAAGGTTAGTGCGAACTCGTCTTTGACGTCCAGGGTTCTGCATATTTTTTTCCCCCCCAGACAAGCCAGGTATGTACATTTTTTGGATGTTGGGTTATGCGACTAATCATAAACACTATTAGTGCACATTGCCGTCTATCCCCCTTTTCAACCAACCATTTCATTCAGTTTCTCATATCTGCCATGTCATGCACTCCTTTGCCACCTGTCACCACCTCCCACAGTGATCATGTCCAGGACTTGTGCCAATTACTGGAAGGCATGACTATATCAGGTGGGTCATGTGTCTATACTATCTGACAATCAACTGCATGCTCACTTTCAAACAGATTCAGCATTGGACACAATTACATGGAAGCGCAAGACCATTGAAGAAACTATCATCCTGTCCAAATCATTGCACATGAACTCCTCACATGTCAGTCGAACCATTCCTGCGCCCAATTCATCTACTAGCTCATGTATACAAGACTCCCTGTCACCTTCGAGTCCACCATCATATGCATAATTATCTACGGATGTCACACTTCCTTCAATGCTGGCCATACAAGTCCCAAAACCCAGTGACATCATACCCCCATGTGCTGATTTAGAACCTGAAGGGTTCTGGGTAGTCACAGTTGGCCAAGAAGTTGGTATATTCTACCACTGGTGAGCATTATCAAAATTTTCATTGATAATAATATTGATGCTAATATTAGGGCTGATGTGGCTGAGCGCACCCATTTTGTTAGCAGTAACATTCAGAAGCGGTACCCTTTGTTTCAGAAGGCGCTTGAAGTATATACCACTCAATATAATGAAGGCAGATTGCAAGCTATCCCAACTCCAGGTGGTCCTTTCTGGGTGTCTCCATCCCCACCTTCCCTATCTTTGTCCTCTGACTTGGATGACCTGTAGTCTCAGGTAGATGACTTGTCGGAGACGATGTCATCCTGTGAACTTTAGATACTTTCATAGTAGTACACTGTATCAACCATGTACATATGTAGTCCTTGCTTGTAATACATTAGTGATGGAATCTTTATACTCAGTTCACAAAATGTGCAAGCTACTTTGTGTGATTATGAAATTGACACAGATGACTGAATGACATTGGACCACACAGCTGCATTACCTTAAGAGTCCAGATGTAGTAGTATCCTGACACAACTGTAGTTAATGATTTGCCAGTGACATGCAATCATCAAGGCCCACTGCACTTGCCATACATTCAGTATAACAGATACTGACCTTGCTTGCAGTTGGTGTGGTTTGGACTGATTTAGACTTCTATATGAGTGCAATATTCTAGAGATACAACAATGTTCACTATCAATTCGCTATATGTTTGCTACGGACTCACTATATGTTCACTACAAATTCACTATGCATTCACCATCAATGCATTGTCTGTTCACTATCAATCCAATATTTGTTCACCATTGATTCAATATAACATCATTTAATGTATAGTCACAGACTACTTATTTTTACTGTTAGCTACTTTAACTTCAAAGAATTTGACCTCTGAAACAATACAAATAAGCAAATTGTGCAATACAATGATATCATACTTGAGGCGCTCCCTACAGTATGGGCAATTGGTGTTCACAATGTCTTGAATACTTTTGAGGAGTGTCCTTCCCTCACAAGCATGTAAACTACAATCATCAAGAAAGATGGTGGCCTCTTGTTCCCCCTCCTTTTGTGCACCTTCAAGCAGTTTCTCATATGCACCATCCCACAAATGCTCAGACTTCTCAACCCACCCCTTTTGCCAGCAGTTGGCCATGTTCTCGATGTCTTGCAGGATTAGCAAATTGCAGGAACAAGGGAGACCATTCTCCATGGTAAGTATAGATCCATCATCGACCTTGGGAGTGGTACTGCGAGAATGCAGACCTTCAAGCATAGGTGAAGTGACAGAAGGGATGGCACAGTGTATATTTTGTCCTGCAGCATGAGGGGCTTGTGTCTTGTTTTTTCTATGGATGTGGTCAGCAAGAGCAAGGGACATCAGTAAATGGAAGTGATTTGACCTTGCCTGCCTGCTTAATTGGGTTTAAGTACAAAATTTTGACTTCAGACTGAGAGTTAAGGGACTGACTTGGCCATCCGAACACATGCCTTTGCATTTTGCATATCTCGAACTCTGAAATAGCTGTCTCAGAAGTACAATCTCAGTGAACTTGAGAAGAAACAAATTACCCTGGCTTCACAAGCCAATGCTTGGTAGCCAAGCACTGCCTGCTCATACTAACAGGAGGATCCTGCTTATGAGCCTTAGAATGCATGTTAAGTATTATACAACTGAGTTGAAAAATTGAGACTTACCATAGCTTTGGGGGAGGGAAAAATATGTTTCGAGACTTTCTCTTAGTTCAACCTGTCTGACCATATATTGAATCAATCACAGTGACTTACCTTGGGATTCCCCAGTAGAAATGTGTATTACTGGCACCCCCACCCAATGTTATATATGAAACTATCTGAACACCACCAGTATTCAAGTTGGATCAGAGGATTGCAACAAACTCATCCCAGCAGAGATGTGTATTATTGCATCCAAACTATCCAACTGAACATCATCAGCATCCAGGTTGGATCAAAAGACTGCGATGAGGTTATCCCAGCAGAGATATTGCCTCCAAACTATCCTAACACCATTGGCATCCAGGTTGGATCAAAAGATCGCAACGAGGTGATCCCAGCAGAGATATGTATTATTGCCTCCAAACCATCTGAACAACACCATTGGCATCCAAGTTGGATCAAAAGATCACGATGAGGTTATCCCAGCAGAGGTGTGTACTTACCACTATTGCCCCTGATCAAAAAACTTCCTCCCAAAATTACTAAATCTGAATCTATATATGAGCTTCCAGACCTTAGATTCACCCATTTCTTTTTCTAATTGGCAACCTAAGACATATTGTGTGTGTTTTTCAATTGATTATTGCAACTGTAGCAATCAGTACTGATACCATCTTTGATAGGGTTTGGATGACCTGATTGTGTCGTCCTAATCTGTGGGGCCTTGTTCTCAGGTTCTCAAGGTAAGTGCCTTTTTTTAATTTGTGTTGTTCCATTGTTGACTCACATATGCCATTTTCTTGTAGGGTTTCAATGACTTGACTATGTCGTCCTGATCCTGGAATAGGCTCGGGTTCTCAAGATAAGCACCTTTTTTTTCTAATTGCATCCCCACAACAACACTCATTCCTACCTACAGACAACTACTATGAGCTACATTTTCTCTGAAGACAACTTCAATGCCAATGTAAATTTCTTCACTGGTGCAGGACCTGAATATTTCACAGGACTCCTCGATGAAAATGGAGGTGTGGTGTTGTATATGTACATGTCCCACTCTTAGTACTGACCTTCAAAAAACAGTATTGAGTCATGCGCCCCAATGTTGGGGCAATATCAACTGGGAGGACCCATCACTATACACAATGCCACTGACAAGAGATGAGTTAGCAGCCATCAATGATAGACCAGCCCTTCCACATGGTCCTACTCCCATCATTGCTGATGTTTCACCCAAGGCACATCAACTCACATTGTCCTCTCGCGCGCCATCACCTGCTGATGAAGAGGCACCGTCAGAGCTCACCCATGATGCAAATTCATCCATGTGGGCAGCAGAAAACCCAACATGTCCCATGCTTCATTGCCAGACTCCACTGCCTTGGCTGTCAGATGCTGAGAAGGCCTCTCGGAAAATCAAGAAGGATCAGAGGACTGCAATTATAAAGCATTTACACAATGCAGTTGCATCGCTCTCGCTCACTCACAATGTCACTCCAAAATATATCAATGACATGATCAGCAGTCAGACCAAGTATCACACAGCACACAAGGTTACCCTGGCTAATGCATTAATTCATGCCAAAGCTAAGGAGGTGAATAATGGTAAGCCAAATTACTTTGCTTTCTCTTGCAGTTATATTTACATCCTATTACAACAAGACAGCTCTAGGTATATATTGCCTGAGCTGCACAAAATGGTTGCTGAGGATGCTGACATGCAAGATTTGACGAGGGATGAGAAGGCTGCCTATGTGGCCATTCTTAGTGAGCACTGTGACAAAAAGGTAAGTAGTGTGCAAGCAAATAACATAGCTACTGCACAAGATGTTTTGACCACAACAGAAAGGGTTGTCAAGGAGGTGAGCTCACCATCTATCACATGTACTCTACTGAACTTATCTTCATTTCAAAGCTCAACAATTTGCATGTTCGGACTGGAACCTATGGAACCCTCTTTGTTGTTCAGGGCCACATCAATGACACTATTCAAAGCACGATGCATGGTACTGACAATTCTGAAGACTTCTGGGAGGATGTTTATGAGTCTCTGATGGCTGATGTTCTCTGACAATACGAACAATGGGCATGTACACAGAATCAAAGTAAGTTATCTGACTCCTCACAATAATATTTTGTTCTTATTGAGTATTTTCAAGATCTTAATGAATGTGACTCTTTGGAATCAGTCCGAAAGCAAGTTTGAAGATTGATTGTCTGAGGACTGGGTATGTGACAACATTCATTAGTGTGTGTGAGTGCTGTCTGACATATTTACAGTTGCAATAACAGGCAAAAAGGACATCACAATGAATTACAACAACTACAATATGGCCATTGTCGAAACATATGCGGTCCACCTGGTAGGATGGCCCCAGGCTGTCAAATTTATCAATTCTTCAAGCATCGGGACTGTCGGCAAAATTCACAAGCTCCATGATATGCTGAGGGCCAAGACATGTTACTGGAGTGCTCTGACCCCAGCAGAGGTCAAGGCTCATACTGCTGCACTTGATGTGTGTCGTTTGGCAGGGGAAGTCGTTTGGCAGCCACACAAGAAACATTCCAATGCTGGAATCCCTTGCAAGCGCAAGGGCACACCTACCACTGGACTGGGAAATAAAGAGAACAGAGGTCCATCAAAGAAGGCAAAAAAGCATACCAGCACCCAGTGTCAGGAGGCCACCAAAAGTTCAGAGTTTGTCATGCCATTTGAGGATGAGGGCAAGGGAGAGTAGGGCACCCTGCTACCCTTCCATATATATCATAAATATTTGTATGATCAGTAGCTGTCACTATGTCCAAATGAGCCTCTGATATGTTTGAAATATTGTGCTCATCGTGTATGATGGTGAGCATGAAGGTTCACACAGCAGGTGCAGAATAGCCAACATCAGGAACATTACCTGCATTAGAGCCAATGTCTCACACCAGCTTACATAGGGCTACAGCTGTTTGCTTTTATTATAAGTCAGTCTTTAACCAAGAGATATTGGAGGAGGCTTAGAAATGCTGTAAGTCCATCATTTTAAACGTGCTAACCCTATCTATAATCATGTCTAATTAGAGGCAGTACATGGGAGTCACAGGTGGCCATGCTAAGTGTAGGTTGCATTACCTTCCTACCCAAACTGGCAGTGTAATGTATTAGCTATTTTTAAACCTCAGGCAATGACCGCAATTTTGGCTTCCAAAAGCGGAAATTCACAAAACTTATCCCATTTTGGTCTCCTCCTCCCCACACTATTCCCACACCGCATTTTTCAGTCACACAGTGTGGGAATTACCCCACAACACCCAAAACATTACCCAATATGGTATATCCCACAATTATAATTATTCCCACACTCTCCCCACCTCACTGCAGCTTCACCACCACACCACAATAGCTCCCCCTATATATATATATGTAGTAGTTTGGTATATATGTTCATAATATAATATAATAGAGTGGTTTTTTTGTTTTTTTGTATGCCTGCTCCTCCTCCAGGGGCCATTCAAAATAGGGTGGGGTATAGAACACTTTCGCATTTTTGCCCCTTTGATATGGAAGTGTCCTAGGACATTCAAAACATGTTTAGGAGCATATATTAAGAGATTCCAATCTTTATTTGACCCACTGAAGCGCCCTACATCAACAGGTACAGTATGTGCACAGAAAACACAAAATCAGCCCAATTTTTTTAAATTTCTAGCTATACTGACTTGAATAAACTGTCCCCAGCATCTTATTAACAGTGGGGACAGTGTATTAGGAGCTCAGGACTAGGGCTGCACACCATACTGTATACAGTAGATGGCTGTACACATACAGTGGAAGTACAGTAGACAGTGAACCCATATACCATACATGGTATTGGCAGTGGGCAAAGCAAATGGTATGGTATGGAGTATTATATGGATGTATGCAGTAGTGTATGGTACATACAGAATATAAATCAACTATGAACAAGCTCATTTAGTGCCAAATGAGCTAAACAAAGCCTTGCCTTCATGAGCATCAATGTTCTGATGGTCTCAGGCTTGAGACTTGCATGCCACAGTGAAACTGTATCATGACCACCAGAGAAAATCTGTTTGACAGCAACAGCAGATCCTACAAAGAAGAGAACTAAGTACAGACACCTGGAACATGAAGTAAGTACTCACCAGGTATTGAAAGGACATCACAGGCAAGTTGAGAGAGGTTCAGACTTCTTGGTTCTCTGGTGTGGCTTAGACTTTGTGGCAGGAACATCTTGACTACCTTTCAATTCTGCCATGATGCTCTCAGTCAAGCATGTGGTATTTTTAGCATGGTGCCCACGACCAAGGACAGTCTGAAATTGTGGCTCATTGGTAGGACTAGAGGACATGGTTGAGGGTAGGAATATGAGGGACAAAAAAGAGTAGCTAGTCTCACTAGAATATTATCAGGAACATATGGAGACTGTCATATCCGCATATCCGGATCTCAGATCTGATCCACATCTCAGATCCTATCCACATCTTATCTCCCTCCAACATCTCATCATCCATCCTGTCCACTCGTCCAATCCGGTCCACAACTCATCCAAATCCACAACCAGTGCTCGTCTCTTTTTGGTAATCCCCTAACTCTGGTATTTCGGTTATCCACATATCTGTCCTGCTCCCTGATCTGTTACCTATGTTTCATTTCCATTTCATCATTTGTGATCCATTTCTACTTACCAATAGACCATCCATATGCTTTGTACATAGCCTCGGACTCTGCTGATTGATCATTCCATTAGATACCTATAGTATATAACCTCCTGTAACTTTCTGTAGTACCTCAGTTCGAATATCATCCTAGTTCTACTCATTCCTGTCCTCCAGACTTGAGTATCTCTACTCTCGTCACCCTCCGAGACTTAGGATTGATTCCTATAGTCTATCCATATCCGCCTCTGTCTCCGACAGTCCATTACCGTTAGTTTCTAGTCTGGATTCTTCTGGATTAGCCCTACGATACTTATCCCTCATCCGGAAGTCATCCAGATCCGCTACACTACTTGTCCAACCTTCCAGACACATTAGTCTTGCCTTCCTGAAATAAGGGGCAATACTCAAGTAAGGGGCACAGCGCATGAGCTGAGGCCAAAGCCCTTCAGATCCAGTTATCCCTTGAGTATGACCTTAACAGTATATTTGAACTCACACCTTACTGAGTATACTTACACTTCCTATGGCTCCAACCAAAACTGCAAACACTCTCCAAGCGGCTGGGTTAGTATACGTCCACCATGATTCCACTCCTATCATCAAAACCTTCAATAGCTTCTCACAGCATTGTGTTAGCCAGCATGCTACTGCCAGAAGCATCTCAGAGCTTCTGAGTTGTCAACATCCAGAGACCCCTACATGGACTCCAGCCCTAGCCCCTCTGGGCCAAAGAGATCCGGATGATGATGACATTGATCATGATGACCCTGGTGGAAACCTGCCAGATGGTAACAGTGGAAATCTGGATGATGATCCGGATGATGAAGACAATGATGATAGAGATGATGGCCTGGGTCCACAGGATCACATTATGGTACTCCTATCCAGAGCTATCAACAATCTCACCCAAAACAATCGTCACACCACCCTCCTCAAAGATCCTAAAGTCAAGGTCCAGGAGCCAGATGTCTTTGATGGCACCAAGCCCCAGAAACTTCATGCATTCTTTGTCCAGTGCAAGCTCAACTTCCAGAGCAAACCCAACACTTTCCATACCAGAAGGTCTAAAGTCAATTTCGCCCAATCCTATCTCAAAGGAATGGCCCTTGAATGGTTCGAACCCGACCTCCTTTCCAATGAACCTACCAATCATCTGGGCTGGATGGATGACTATTCTGAGTTCATGCTTGAACTCCAGACCAATTTTGGACCTCATGACCCCTCCAGAGATGTGGAAATACAGCTCAAGCAACTCAATATGCGCAATGGACAGCGCATCAACAAGTACATTGTAGAATTCCAATGGCTTGCCTCTCAGGTCTGCAGATGGGGTGACAGAGCCCTATGCTGACAATTCTATAATGGACTTCCTGCTTGTATCAAGGATGAAATCAGTTGCATGGGAAAACCTGGCACACTCTCGGAATACAAAACCCTTGCGCAGACCATTGATGCCCACTATTGGGAATGCAAGGGAGAGATCTCCCATGAAACCAAATCCTCCGCACCCAATCCTCCTGCCAAGTCTTCTGAACGGACCAATGCCAATGTGTCCGGATCCGGAAGTGCCTCCTCTGGAAACAACAAATCCAGAAAGATGACTTCGTCCACTACCTCCACTTCTAAAGCTCCAGACCTCAGCAACAAGTTGGGTAAGGACAGAAAGCTTACATCCCAAGAGTGTCAGAGAAGGCTGGACAGGAAGCTCTGTCTGTTCTGTGGTGGACCTGGGCATACTGCTTGGGACTGCACAAAGTTGACTTCGTGCACTACCAAAGGTTGTGCGGCTACAGTCGATCTGGAAACCAAACTGGATGCCTTGGACAAGGCGAAAAAATAATCCACGACCCTCCTGACTCCACATGGGATGAGGGTCGCATTGACTCAACCTGTGCAATGGAGCTACAACTCAACACTGTTTCCTTGTCCGATCCGAACTCTCTCTGTCCATATGTTTCCATCCCTATGTATTCCGATATTTCTGACTTTCCAGCTCTTGTAGATTGTGGTTCCTCCCATTGCTTCATAGAATCCGACTTTGTCTGTAAATATAATCTACCTACCTATGCAATTCCTCCGATTCTGCTCCGTTTGTTTGATGGTACTTGTAATGCAACCATTTCCGAAGCTATAGATCTGCCCATCCATTTCTCGTCCAGTGTAGTCACCTCCGATATGTTCTACGTAACTCCTTTGGATTCATCCTGTCTTATCATCCTTGGATATAGCTGGCTTACCTGACACAATCCATTGATTGACTGGGTTTTGCACAGAATCAAGTTCTGGACTTCATCTCATGGAATGCCATTGACCCCTCCAATATCACCTCCACCACCTCCAGTGGAAACTACCCCTCCGACTACTCCAGACACCTCTGCTGATACCTCTGAGCCTAACATTTCTCTAATCAATGCAGTTGCCTTTTGCCAGGCCTGCAAGTTAGAAGGCTCCAAGCAGTTCAGCATCTTCCTACATCCTTCCAGTGCCAAGATCTGTTCCATATCCACTTCATCTGATGCTCTGGATCTATCTGTGATCCCTCTGGAGTATCATGAATATGCGGATGTCTTTGACAAGGGAAAAGCCAGCCAACTTCCTCCTCATAGGCCTTACGACCTAAAGATCAACTTAGAGGAAGGTACTGCTCCACCCCTAGGCACCATATATTCCCTTTCACTGGTTGAGCTTGAAGCTCTCCAGAAGTTCCTGGATGAAAATATCTTGTCTGGACTCCATTCCTCCTCCTCTCTGCACAGAGCCCCTGTCCTGTTTGTCAAGAAGAAGGATGGCTCCCTGAGTCTTTGTGTGGATTTCTGTGGCCTGAACAAGATCACCAAGAAAGACTGCTATCCATTGCCCCTCATTGCTGACCTCTTAGACTCTCCGAGCCGTGCCAAAGTTTACACTAAGATCAACCTCTGGTTCACTTATCATCTCATCTGGATCTCTTCCGGAGACAGGTGGAAGACAGCGTTCCGGACGCGCTATGGCTCCTATGAGTGGTTAGTTATGCCCAAGGGTCTCACCAATGCTCCAGCAGCTTTCCAGCATTTTGTCAATAGCATCTTCGCCGATATGCTTGACATATGCATTGTGATGTATCTGGACAACATCCTCATCTATTCCCATGACCTTGCATCCCATAAGCAACACATCCGAGAAGTACTTTGATGACTCCAAAAGCATTGACTTTATGCCAAACCAGGGAAATGCGAGTTCCACTCCGATTCCATAGAGTACCTTGGTTACCTCCTGTCTCTGGAAGGCCTTACTATGTCATCTGATAAAGTCAAAGCTATCATTGACTGGCCAGAGCTATGGAAGGTCAAGGATATTCAATCCTTCCTCAGATTCGCAAATTTCTATCATTGTTTCATCTTCAACTACTTGGACATTGTCACTCCACTCACCTGGCTTACATGCAAGAATGTTAACTGGGACTTTTCGGAGGATTGCCAGAAATCATTTGCTGCACTCAAGAAAGCCTTCACTTCCGCTCTGGTGCTTACGCACTGGATCCCAAATGTTCCTATTGTCATTGAGACCGATGCCTCTGATTATGCTATCACTGGAATACTGTCCATTGTATGTCTGGACTCAGAGCTTCATCCAGTAGCATTCTATTCTAGAACCATGTCCGCTCCAGAACTCAGCTATGATACCCATGACAAGGAACTCCTAGCCATATATGAAGCTTTCCGGACCTGGCAACACTACCTAGAAGGCTTGTCCGAGCCTATTGATGTTGTCACAGACCACAAGAACCTTGAGTACTTTGCAACCACCAAACTCCTCTCTTGCCGTCAGGCACGTTGGTTGGAGTTCCTCCACCAATTCAATCTCATCATCCGTTTCTGTCCCGGAAAACTTGGAGCAAAACCGGATTCCATCACTAGATGCTGGGACATCTACCCCAAAGAGGGGGATAAGGACTACGCTCAAGTTAACCCTCATAACTTCTGTCCAGTGTTCACGTCCGAACAGTTAGCTTCATCCCTACAAGCTTCAACCTTAGCATATCCGGTGCTCCGAGCAGCTGTACTCATGGATGTTGACCAACTATAAAACAATATCCTATCTGCTCTCCCTAACAACCCTATTGTGTCCACTCGAATGTCCAGTCCTCCAGATCCCAGATGGACCACAGACGATAGTGGTTTCCTCCGTTGCGACAATCGTATATATGTCCCTGATTCCAATGACCTTTGACTTCGCATCCTCCAGGACACTTTGGCCAGAACCAGACATTAGAACTCATCTGACGCGAATATACCTGGCCCAGAATACGCACCTATGTCAAAGACTATGTTAAATCATGCACCACCTGCGCCTGAGCCAAGGTTCCGAGACATAAGCCATACGGGTTGCTCAAACAACTCCCTGTTCCAGACAAGCCTTGGAATTCCATCTCCATGGATTTCATTGAGCAACTCCCGGACTCCTCCAGCTTTACAGCCATCCTCATCATCATAGATTGTCTATCCAAGCAAGCAGTATTCATTCCAACCCACAATACTATCACCTCTCTGGACCTCGCTCGCTTGTTTCTACTCCATGTGTTCTCCAAGCACAGTGTTCCATCCCATGTAACCTTGGACCAGGGAACAGAGTTCATATCCCACTTCTTCCAGTCCTTAGGAAAAGCATTAGATACAGTGGCTCAAAAAACTGTCCACATGTTTTTGCATTTTTTACTATTTACAATATTGTGTGAGAATACATAAAGACCTCAGTGACATGCTGATACCATATTGTAGTGCTGCTTCAGGGCTTTGGATTGAGCACCACATCATGAGAATCAGAGGAGATATGGTGGAGACACAAGGCTTACAAAATCATGACTCATGTGGACAGTTTTTTGAGCACATATTAAAACTATATAAATCATCATTTATGACACCATAACAATCATGCCACCATTAAATAAATTATAAAGTGGTGTCATTATGTCATTTTAAAACCATATCTAACTATACAAACCAAAAATTTCCATATGTCATGGTTATATTCACTATGAAAGCCACCCCCCTGCTCAAAGGGATAATATCCTCTCTCTTTCCTATTCTGGCCTCTCTGCTTGTCAAATTTCCTCTAGAACTGGAGTATCCAAGTCCACTGTGGCCAAGTTCATCAAAGAAAGTCACACAGACAAGGAAAACTTCTGTGAAGGGCATCCATCCAAGCTCACCTCTACTGATAGGAGGGCTATTATTCAGCATATCACTACAGGAAAGGCTGATAATGCTGTCCAGGTCACCTATTACATCAATTCCACCATCACATTCACTGTCTCTTCACACACTGTGAGAAACATTCTCAAGACAGCTCATCTCAGGTCAGTAACAAGGAAGAAAAGGCTCTCCTCTCTATCACACATATGCAGAGAGGACTAACCTTTGCCTTAGCCCATCAGAATTGGATTACATGGACTGGAAGCATGTTATACGATCATATAAGACCACAATAAATAGGATTGGGTCAGATGGCAAGGTATATATGTGAAAAAAGAAGGGTGCTAGTCCTCTCTGCATATGTGTGATAGAGAGGAGAGCCTTTTCTTCCTTGTTACTGACCTGAGATGAGCTGTCTTGAGAATGTTTCTCACAGTGTGTGAAGAGACAGTGAATGTGATGGTGGAATTGATGTAATAGGTGACCTGGACAGCATTATCAGCCTTTCCTGTAGTGATATGCTGAATAATAGCCCTCCTATCAGTAAAGGTGAGCTTGGGTGGATGCCCTTCACAGAAGTTTTCCTTGTCTGTGTGACTTTCTTTGATGAACTTGGCCACAGTGGACTTGGATACTGAGCTCCTCATCCATCAGTCTCCATGTCTCCTCCAGATCCTCCAGCCTCCTCCTCAACATCCTTGTCAGCATCATCTGGAGTAGAGGCATCTGCAATCCGGAACCTGTTCCGGATCCCCTCCAGGAGAATGGACTGGAAGTCCCTCTGCTGCTGGATGAAGTCCTCCATGTTAGTATTCATCCACTCCATCACCAACCTACTCCCTTCTGCAGCTCCAATACTCTCCTGGAGAAGCCCATTGGTCCAGGCCAGTTCCGCTACTATGCTGTTGGTAGCAGCAACCCAGGCCTGGTCATCATACTCCACACTCCCCTAATCTGTCTCTATTCCAGTCCACGGATTGGAGGCTTCCTCCACTTCCGGTTCCTCAGGGGTAGGGCTCCTCTGGTGTCTCTTACCCTTGGATTTCGGAGATGGAGTCACCACAGTGCACTGCCTCTTCCACCTCAGTTCCCTGGGCTTGTCCGCACTTCCAGGACAGGAGGCCCTATCAATCCTGCAGATGTCGCAAGACTTGATCTATCCAGACATCAGTACACCCAGTTCCGGATGTCCAAGACAAGGAATATCTCATCAGTGCATTAGACTTAGCATCCTCCCAGGAGCATGTCTTACTCTTATTGACACAATGAGTGCAGGGAGCATCCTGAGCTCCATACATAGAAGCAGACTGGGACTAGCATACCCCTTAGTTCTGGATCTGATAGAGGTAGCATCACTCACCCTCCTGGCCACCTCAGCCCTCCACCTCTTCTCTTCCTGTGCTACCCAGAGCTTGGACTGCTCTATCCACTTCCTCTCCTCCTCACATTTCCGTTCCACTTCCTGATGCATCCACTCTGCTTCCTGATGCTTCTGCTCCTCTTCCTCTTCCTCTCTCTGAGCTGCAGCCTCCGCGAGTGCCATCTGGCGCTGAAGCTCCGCAAGAGTCTTCCTAGTGGATTTCTGACCACTGGATTTGTTGCCAGACATGATATTTCAAAAGCTAGTATATGTGGGTGAAGAAGGGAAAGGAAGGAAGACCTAGGACACTTTGGCATCTGTATATCTGTGGAAACCCGAACTCACAAACTCCATCCATCAGCTTCTCCATCAATTCTCGCCCTCATATTGTCTGGTCCAGATCGTCAGATCTTGTGCCTCTAGGGATCAGCCCTAAAGGGGGGATACTGTCATATCCACATATCCAGATCTCAGATCCGATCCTTATCTCATCTCAGATCCGATCCACATCTTATCTCCCTCCAACATCTCGTCATCCATCCTGTCCACTCATCCAATCCGGTCCACAACTCATCCAAATCCACAACCAGCGCTTGTCTCTTTTTGGTAATCCCCTAACTCCGGTATTTTGGCTATCCACATATCTGTCCTGCTCCCTGATCTGTTACCTATGTTTCATTTCCATTTCATCATTTGTGATCCATTTCTACTTACCAATAGACCATCCATATGCTTTGTACATAGCCTCGGACTCTGCTGATTGATCATTCCATTAGATACCTATAGTATATAACCTCCTGTAACTTTCTGTAGTACCTCAGTTTGAATATCATCCTAGTTCTACTCATTCCTGTCCTCCAGACTTGAGTATCTCTACTCTCGTCACCCTCCGAGACTTAGGATTGATTCCTATAGTCTATCCATATCCGCCTCTGTCTCCGACAGTCCATTACCGTTAGTTTCTAGTCTGGATTCTTCTGGATTAGCCCTACGATACTTATCCCTCATCCGGAAGTCATCCAGATCCGCTACACTACTTGTCCAACCTTCCAGACACATTAGTCTTGCCTTCCTGAAATAAGGGGCAATACTCAAGTAAGGGGCACAGCGCATGAGCTGAGGCCAAAGCCCTTCAGATCCAGTTATCCCTTGAGTATGACCTTAACAAAGCAGAAGACTTTATTCACCTTCAGGGTGCTTGATGATTTTCTATTGGACAACCTTGAATGTGGCACCTCAGCAATGAACTATTACAGCAAGCTCTGGCAAATGACCTCAAGCATGTTTCCACATCTTGTTCCAGTAATGCCAAATCTCCAACATCTAAAGGACATTATATTGACAAAGCATGTGGCAAGGACCAATACAGAGAGCTCATGAGAGTCACTCGACAGTGGAGGCAGTTGAAGGCCATGAAATGGAATGGATTTGGCCATCGTTCCAACAACCCAAATGCAGGAGATCTCACATTGTTTTGCCCTGCATGTCCTCAGCCTGGGATTAACATATCCTTGTCAGGGGATGAATCACTTGATGAGTGAGTCTAGTTCAATACCAAAGTCACCTCAGCGATAATAACAACTCCAAGCTGGAAATACACCTGGTCATTTGTTATGGACGGAAATTTCAAAGCCAAACACCTGTATCCCATCAAGCCATTTGATGAAGTGTGGCTTTCCAATGGGTTTGGATTCATGGTGGGAAAGGACAGGTATAAAACCCATCTTGCGGAGGCTGCTGACACTTTGGAAAAATCAAGCTGCAACAATCACTGGGGGTGAATCAAGCAAATGTGGCTCAGCACAAGCTGGAGTCCACAGGTATGGGGGGAGTTGCCTGTGCCCAACATGGTTGCTTTGTCTCTCACTCGATGGTAGATTTTCAGAAAGGCAAAAGGCAAGCCAACCATGCCATTCTACATTCACAAGTTAACGATGCATCATTTGCAGACAAATGAACATGGATTATGCCCTTTGTGAGGCTGCCCAGCACAACATGGAAGGCATAACCAGGGCTGTCACCTTCTATGACATCAACTGTCAATACAACAAGCACTTTCAGGTTCAGGTGGATCGAAGCTGATTTCTCAACATGGTTCTGGAATTGACCATCATTCCTGGAATCAGGTTGTGGCATGTCCATGGACATCAGGACAGCTGCTATGTCTGATATGCATCGAATTTTATTGAAGGCATCGGTCAGATCAATGGTGAGATCATGGAGACCCTATGGTCGCATCTCAACCTGATTTCCCCTGCTGCTCAGGGAATTTCATCCCTGCATCGAAAGGAATGTCTTGATTATCACATGAATGATTCCAATTTCTGCAAGATGATCCGCATGAAAAGGACTCTTTGTCATAAATACAAGCAGGCAAAGAATGGCATCGCCGAAAGTGAAAAGGCTTTTGACAGACTTGATGAAGCAGCACCCACAGCTTCAAAGAATGGTTAGCCAGTGAGAGGATCACTCAGTCCAGCAGAATAAATGATCCTGCAGTGATGGATGTATATGAGATTAATATCAAGAAGGGTAAGTTGACTTTGGCTACATCGAAGTCAGACTTAATTGTTGCACTCAGCACCAAGCAAAAAGGAGATCAAGCTTAGACTGCTAGAGGAGGGTAATGCCCGTAATGCAGCACCTGCTCGCAGATCAGTGGCAACATGGATATCAATGGGGTTGGCAATTGAAGAGGCTCAAATTGCATTGGTTGTCAAGCTCTGAAGAATTGGAAGAAGAACTACAGAGACACAGAGATTAGACATCACCCAGCAACGTGATCATCTCCAAGGCCAGATAGATGGATTCACTCAGTCTGCTCTTACACATCTAGGAGAGGGATTTGATGCAGATGACGATCCTGATGACTTGAATGTAGACATTCTTGATGATCTCAACAATGACCAAGCAGATTTCACTGACACATCTGATACATGGGCAAACTCCCCCGAGCTCACTGTTATCCCATTGCCATCAAACCTCAGGGTAGATTGAAGCAGACACTGTATGGCAGAGAATCTGATTCCGCTGGAGATGTCACTTCATGAAGGGCAGGCCAATGATGCCCTTCACAACCTCCGGATTCACTTGTGCAACAAGGTGATCCTGTTCCAAACAACGGTCAGGCAGGCCAAATCTCAAGCCCTGAAAACTCAAGCTTGGTCCCAGGTGATGTTGGTGCAGTAGGCAGTGTCCCTCCATGCCAGTATATATACAAAGACCTGGAAGCAAATGATGCAACTTGAGCTGAGGCAAGACCAGCTTCAGAAATACAAACCACTGCTTTGGGAGCAGCTCAAAATCAGCACTGCCATGAGTGATCCAAATGCCCAAGGTCAGCAGAACAAGTCCCTCACTTGGTTCTGGTTCATCGATGTGGACCTGGGGAGTCCAGATCACTCGTGGAATGAGGAATGTGAGTTCAGGCATGCTTGATGTATCCCATGCTCAGCTGATGGGACCCATCTGAAGTTTACTGAGTTCATTGGCTTCGGGCAAAGGCCCTATGGGATTGATGGAAGGAAGAAATGACATTGGTCCAATTGGAGATGGATTGGACATGTAACTTTTTCTTGTGGAAAGCAACCCAATGGGGTGACAGGATGCAGGAATCATTGGTGAAACACCTTCCGGGTCATTCATGCTACTTGGGAAGGCAATCCCAAATGTATTCATTACTGACACAGAATGCCCAGGCAGCATTTCAAGACCTGCAGAGCAGGTTCATAGCTGCTGAAGATGAATGAACTTTTTTGCCAATGATATGAAACAGCTACTTCAACCCAAACATTTTAGTCTCAGGAAATGCCTGGATCAACCAACATTGGAGTTTGAAAATTTTTATCCATCAACTGGTGGCTCATATCTTCACATCTGAACCAACTGTCATTGTGATTGTGATTTCCAGCATCATACTCCTGCATTAGCCATGCCTGTATTGCAAACTCCTCCTGCATCCCCTTCTGATGCCATGGATTCCAGCAATGAATACTGACCCTCACACTCGGTCTTGCAGATACTGCAGCCACAATGTCAATGGCTGCATCACACATCCAAGCATTGATCTCCCAATATCAGACAGAGGCTGCCAACACCGAGGAGCCTTCTGCTGCTTGGATCATGCACTTCAAAGCCAGGCTGCAATGGGAGATCGCTGTAAGAGACTGATGACTGCGGTGGTCAATGCTGAGATTTCCAACAGATTTTTGTGACACCCATTCTGCAGTACTCAGCTGCAAGGCACATCATCTCAGTTATTCCAAACCTGGTCGCTCATATTCTTCAGTTGTTTCCCCAGCTCACCTGGAACACGGTTCCGGACCACATCTTTTCATCCCACTTATGTCTCTTTCATGATGTTGCAGATCCAGGAGATCCCTCCAGGATTATATCTGGCTATGATACTCCATGGTGGATCAGACACACTGCAATCCTGGATGAATTATGGCAATGGGACCAGGTAATGGGTTGCTGTGTCTTTCACTACCAGCATTGGCTAGTAAGAACTATGAACAATTTCCTTGAGTGATGATTAATCTGTTCTAGGGTGGTGTTGAGGACAATGGTCTGATTCTTCCTGAGCAGGTGGATAACACCTCGGTTCCATCACTGATGGGACTGAGGTGGCTTAGAGAACGCCTCCAGACATTGGTTGAGGAGCAAGAAGAGGGTATCAGTGAAAAATGGCAGAGATTGAAGTGTACACCAGCATCCTAACCAGATTGAAGAGAGGCAGAGGAGAGTAGTGCTAGTCCTTGAGTTCAGAATGTTGATGTCCAAACTCCATGAAAATGACATACCGTCTTCCAAATATCTAACCTAACATTATGTGCCAAGTCCTGAATACTGAATATCAAGTATCGAGTCCAGACAATCATATATCATGTTGTGAATGTGGACTCCCGAATCTTGAGACCCAAATCTTGAATGTTGAGTATTGAGTATTGAGATTCAAATATCAAGACCCAACTATCAAATATCAAGTCCCCAATACCAAGTCCCAAACATCAAGTACTGAGTTCCAAATACCAAGTCCTGAACATGGACTACCAAATCTCAAGACCTGACCATTGAATACCAAGTTCCAAATATTGAGTCCCAAATATCAAGACCAGACTATCGAATACCAAATACCAAATAGTGAGACCCAACTATCAAATACCAAATACCAAGTGCCACATACCGAGTTCTGAATACCAAGTTCCAAGTTCCAAATACTGAGTTCAAAATGTCGAGACCCAAATATCAAATGTCGAATTCCTTGATAGTCAGCTCTTGATATTTGAGATTCAGGTCTCGACATTCAAGTATTGAGAATTGAATGTCAAGACCCAGTATATCAAGTTGCAAGTGTGGAGTCCCGAATATTGAGACCTGAATGGTGAATATTGAGTATCAAGTATTGAGATTCAGATATTGAGACATGACTATCAAATACCAAATACCAAATATCAAGTCCTGAATTTCAACACCCAAATCTTGAATATCGACACCCAACTATTGAATACCAAATACCAAATACCAAATATGTTAAGAACCATGCTCAAGGGAGAGAGAGACTGACTCAGAGGGGCTTGGCCTCAGCTCGTACGCTGTGCCCCTTACCTGAGTATGTGCCCTTCATTTCAGAGGAAGTCTGATGATGGTCCGATGAAGTCTGAAGGACTTCTGGAGACTGGCTACTTTGGTGGAGAGTGCTAGAGGACTTCCGGAGGAGTGTGGGAAATGTCTGGAGGAGTGTGGGAGAGTTCCCACTGCAAGGTAACACTTCTACAGGAAACAGGATGGAAGGATAGGAGGTCTGGAGGACAAGATATCTGGAGGTACTCAGGACAGGACATGGAGGTATGGAGGGCAGGATGTCCGAGGGTATGGAGGATGGGACGTCCAAAGGTATGGAGGGCAGAACATCTGGAGGTACAGAAGACAGGAGGTCTGGAGGTCTGGAAGGAATAGGGGCTACATCAGACAAAGTCTGATGTAGAAGCAAACAGAGGCAGACTACCCTTAGGTAGAGTCAGAGAGACAGGAAGTGGACCAAAGTCTGGAGAGAGGGTAAGTGCCAGAAAGGCAAGACTCCAGCCTAGGGAAGCAATCTCTAGACTTGGGACAGAGACATAGGGGACAAATCCAAAGGTCCAGAATTCAGGCCTAGGGAATCCATCCCTAGGCCTTATGGAAAAGGACAAACTCAGATGGACTGAAGTCCAGAAGAAGATTGGGCAATTCTAAGGTGATATTCAGACTGAGGACTCTACAGGAGTTGTACAGGGGTTATATACTAGAGGATATCCAAGAGGATCAGTAAGCAACAGAGTAAGGCTATGTATGAACATGTGGAAACACATTGGTAAGTAAGACGGAACATAAGTAAATGAACTCAGAGATGAAACTAGTACAAGGATCAATCAGCAAGACAGAAACAGAGATAACCGAGAACTGGAAAGGCGGAGATGTCTAAATGGAGATAGGCGTGGGATCTTGGACGGAGGGTGGGAATAGGTCCGGAGATCTGGGAATCCAGAAGGCAGGGCGGAAACAGGACTGAGATATGTGAGGTGGTGGATGTAGTCCAGAATCTGAGAGGAGGTAAAGTCCAGATGTCTTGCTGGATGGAATGTGCATAGGGTGGACAGGATAGGGGTGTACATATCAGGCTAGTAGTAAAGATCCAGAGGTCTGGAGCTCAGGGGTAATTCCATAGCAGATCTAATCCTGCTTAGATATGGAGCACACAGTGGAAGGGGATCTGGGAATGAGTTGGATATGGGGTCCGGAAATAGGTCCGGAAAGCGTGGGAATATAATGGGATCTATGTCTGGCATATGGGATATGACAAAATACCAAATACTGAGTCCCTAATATCAAATATTGAGTCCAGAATATCGACACCTGAATATGAAGACCTGACTATTGAGTCAGGTTTTGATATTCAATACTCAATAGTTGGGTGTCGATATTCAAGATTCAGGTGTCAATAGTTGGGACTCGATATTTGGGTGTTGATATTTGGGACTCAATATTCAATATTAGGGACTTGGTATTTGGTATTTGGTATTTGATAGTTGGGTGTCAATATTCAAGACCTGACTATAGAATGTTGAATTCTGAATATTGAGTTCTGAATGTCTACTATTGAGTATTTAGTATTGAATATTGAGCATTGAGCACTGAATGTCGAATATTGAGTTCTGAATATCAAATCCTGAATATAGCAAGTATCAAGATCCAGATATCAAGGCCCAAATATTTGAGATCCAGAGATCTAATATCTGGTATTTGACAGTATGTACTAACATGGGTAAATACACTTTCTACTTGTTTGATCTTTCACTGTTTGTAATCCACCCTAGCCCATCCACATGACAGAACCCCAGCATAAACATGAATGGAATCCCTCATATGCCATGCCCAAGCAATCCAATCCCCTTTCACTGCATGAACCCCATGTCTCATGATCCTTCTGGAAAACACAATCATGCAACCCAGATTGTACCTGAACTCCAGCTGAAGGCTTGGCATACTCATCCAAGCATTAGAATAATTCCCCATGGTAGTGAGAATGTTGAAGCATTCAGGAATAGATAAATGGTCTCAATGATTGGGGGTTTCCCGATTGGAAATGACAGACAGGCTGTTAAATACAGATGCCCAGTACTGGAGAGTCTCTGACATCTTTGGCAGTTCCTTGCTTTCTGCCTTTTCTCCAAGGCTTGAAAAGGCTCACAAACCTGCCCAGTACTGCTCAGGATGCATCACCCTGAGTGCCACTGTTGCAATGGCTGCTGGCCTTGCAATGGCTTTGAGGATCTTCTCAGAGGATGCCCCCTTCAGTGATGCAGATGCCTCCAGATCCGACAGATTCTAGGGGATTTGTGAGTTCAACTACCAGAATAACCATCTCATCAGATCCTACCTCATGCCCCTGTTGAAACCATGCCAGAGACAAATTGATGCATCCAGGAGTTAAGACATCATTTTCTGAGCTTGGTTTGAACCACTCTTGATTAGTTCGCCAATTGCTATCAAGCTTGACACTTTTTTTGAGGATTGGAGTGAGCAAATCAGAGGCCACCCAAATTTCCTTCTGTAGGCAACATTTGATGCTCAATATCCATTGAGTAACAATATATATTACACACCTGGGTGGCATTGGTTGGGGTGTCTGGGACATACCATGCGATGATGGCACTGGATGCATCAAGAATTGTGGCAGGTATCTCAACCAACTTTGTGCCCTCATGGCCAGGAGGACACCTCTCAAGCAACTTCTCCTCTCTCTCTTCATTATGCCTGGTGTCCTTCAGGGAGATCAATTTGCTATATCTTGCAACATTGATCTGCATCTGAACTGTGATGAAGCAATTTGACTGATAAAACCAATTTTCTGAATCTGCAGGAAGACCCACTGGGATTTTTATATGCCTTTATCAGGTGATCAACCAATTGATCACAAGCCATCACCAGATCAATGTCTAGGTTTGGAGAAGGTATAACTGGGTCTCCTCCTGTCTTCTCTACATTGAATTTCCATTCAGTATATTCACATGCCTTGTGAGTGACAGTCAGGGCCCAAGTGCACCAGAGGATTATTTCAATATCGGAAATGGAAGAAACAGTCATGATGGAATTGATCTTGGAAAATTGGATGCCGAATCCTACATGTCCACACTTTGGAGTTAAAGGGGGTGGAGATAGTGAGGATCAGATAAGGGAGCCTCACATGATGTTATTTTCCAAAGATGTGTTATCATTCATTGCTAAATGAAATACCAGATGATTGGAAGTGTGCTGGATATCAGATATTTGTTTGTCAAGACCCAGGCCTCAGATCTCGGTACCCTTCACTCAATGTTCAGTGGTTGGTGCTGCATGTTCATGTCTGTACTGGGTGCTCAATTTTCTGGCACTTGTGACCTTCATCATTAGATGACTTTGAATTATTACCTCCTTTGATTTGGATGATATACAACTACCTATGAAACTCATACATTTTTATGACTTTTGAGTTTCAGGTTTCAATGTTTGGGCTTTGGGACTCAGTACAGTGTACTACTGGTACCTTTCACACCACATTCACACTTGTCAAGTCAAGGCATGTAAACTACTGTTTTAAACAATTTGAGTACCCAGAATTAGTATTAGGCATCTAAATAGTACTACCAATGCAATGTTTTATTTTTTTTCGCAATGTTGAACATGCTTGATGATTTAAAATATCAAGTGCTCAAATGTCACACAAATGCGGTATGTTTCACAGTGTGACCAACATTTCGCACCTGGCTCACACATTCTCTTCATCAGAGGACTCGCTACTAGAACTACCATGTTCTTGCTTGTCAACACCCTCAGCCACCAGCCCTGAACCATTTTCATCATCACAATCTGCTTCAACTGCCTGCTGTGGTGCTCGCTTGGGCTTTAGTGGCCATTTTGGTTTCTTTGGCCAATCTTTCTTTCTCACACCCTCTACATTCAAGTGCTCGCACTTGACCTGCCAGTCCCTCACAGCTGCTGCATGTTTCTCCTTGATCTCATTCCACTGTGTCACCAGCTCAACACCCTCGCCACACCTCACATCTCTTGCTGCTTTTCTTTGTTTTCTCACTTCCACTTTTTTGGCACGCTTGGCATGATCCTCCTTCAATTCATCAATAAACCAGTGTTCTGTCATATGACGCCCATTCCCCTTTGGATACAGTTTGACTCGATCTGTGTCTTTCTTGTCACCTGTGTTGAGGGTCTCATTGAGTTTTCGTAAGGTAAGATCTTGAATTATGATCTGTGCATTCTGGCCTGCATTGATTTGTTCACGTGTAGCAAGTTGGTGTTTTGCGTGCCGGAGAGCCTCCTCGAGGTCCAGGCAATGAGTTTTCCAGTGCTCAATATCTCTCATCTTGTCTCCTGAAGCTTGTTTTGCAATCAACAAGCTCCAATCTGGCTCTGGTAGTACTGGTGGTTTCTTGAACACTGGTGCGGGGATCAACTGACCTTTTGACATCCATGTCTTTGATACAAGGAATGAAGATGATGTTTGTGAGAGCGAAGCTGTCATCAGGCACATACATTTTGAGGGGGTATCAGTGATTTTGCTGTCATAGTGATGACGGGATGGCGAATCTGGGGTATTTGGTTTTGTCGCAACTGCTGAGCTTAGTGATTCATGGCTTCCAGGGAATTGAGATGGTCCTGCAATAGGTTGAGTGTCTTTGTGTGTGTTTGGGGATAATTCAAGTGATGTTGGCTGATAATTTGTGAATGCAGCTAGGACTGCTCATGTCAGGCTTGAATAGGGCAGTGGAAATGTGCTACAAGTGGAACTCTCCTTGCTTGGCTTCATTTGATCAGCTGTGATGACATTTCGGTCAAATGGGCAGATACTGGTGACACAGAATGCTGTTTTAACAAGGTCCAGAGTAAATGCACAGACAAATGCACGTCTGAATGTGCCTGTGAAGTCTGCCTTCTTGATACCACGTCGTCGGGTTTCTTCAAATGCACTGACTTCTTCATTAAAGCTAGCTTTCATCCTCGCAAAGCACACAACATCAAGGCCCTGCAGGGCATGAGTACAGTGTGGCAGGTATCTGAGGATGGTGATATTGTTGTCCATCGCATACTCGAGGAGCTCAGGTGTGAAATGTGAGCTATGTCCATCCATGAGGAGCACACAAGCTCGTCTGCTAGCTTTCTCTTTTGTTTGTGGATTGAAGTCATTGATCATCCAATCCAGGCACAATTCACCATCAGTCCACCCATTGGGTGAATGACAGAGACTTGTCCGAAATTCAGTGAGCTGTAGGGCAGTTGTCAATTGAGACTCACGAGGCATGGGCAACATTATTGTCCCCCCACTTCTGCATGAAGTTTTGACCTTTGAAGATGATTGTCGGGCAGAGAGCAGTGCCATCAGCACAGATCGTGACAATCCCTGTCACATTCTCCCGATCTGCAGATCCTGCAGTGTGCTGTAGCTTGGCTCCTCGTGCCCCGACACAACGACATGACTAAGTGTTTGTCAACAGGAAGCCACTCTTGTCCATGCCATAGATGTCTTCAGGTTGGATGCCCTTGTTGACTATGTGTTCCTTGACTAATGAAAACCAGTGATTGACATTTGAAGGGTTTAAGGCCTTGGCTCATTGAGTATCAAGGCCCTTTCCCCAGTGTGTCTGTAGCTTATTGTGGTGATGGTTGAGGAACCAAAAAACCCACTGATGTCCAACTTTGTCCTTTGCAGGCTCGAAGCTCTCTCCTTTCTGCCTCTTAATAATTGTGTTGGTATAGTTCTCAATCTGTTCATGACTGAGGGGAAAGCCTCATTTAGCTGACTCGAGTAGGAAGTGGACCATAATATGCTCCTTGGCAGCTAATATCTTCTGTTTTGAAGTCATGTGCTCTGAGAGGGGCTGAGTTTTGCCTGTAGCATGATTGAGTATAGTCTTGTACTGCTTAGGAATACCAAATTCTTCTGCAATTGTCCGAACACCCTTTCTCTTCTCTCCTGTTGGCTGAGCTTGCTCAACACAATATGCATGAACTGCCTGCACTAATATGTTGCTCTGTGTGCACAGCTGCTTGATCCGCTTGACATGATCCGACAAGGCATGAAATACCATTAGAGTCGGTAAATTAGTTTATGTGGTGATAGAAGTAGGGTGTGGGCTATAAGAATTGAAGCATACCAGACGCACGACATGTCTTTGATGTGAGCTGTCATGCATTGTCACACTTGAAACAGGTTTTGCACAAAATGCCTTTTGCAACATGGAATTTCAACCCAATCACTCCCTTCTGTAGAGATATTTTGTGCAGGATACCTGGCTGATTAAAATGATGCTACATATACAGGCGATTTTCGGTGAATTCATTGCGCTGGGCCTGGTACAAAAGTTGTTTCTCAGCACAACTGTACCATTTCTTTGACTGAATCCATCCCCAGCTTTTACACACTTTACATATCTCTTTGTAATTTTGTATTATACTTCTATACATGCTTCTTAATGCATGGCTCAAGTGGCAGGACAAAATAATAATAATTGATGAAGTTTTAGCACAAGTGTGAAATGCACCAGTGGTGTGAAAGGTACCAGTAGTACACTGTACTCAGTGATTTGAGTTTTGAAATTTGTTTTGATGTTCAAGTTTCGAGTTGCAGGTTTCAGGTGTCAGGTTTATGTTTATGTGTGATAATAACTACCTTGCCCCACCCATCAATATAATATATATCACTATCTCAGCCTATATGTCCATATTGTATACAAATACCTTGGCCCTTACATCTATGGACCGTCTTCCAAGGTATTGCTGGATTCCGAGTCGACAGGGTGCTTGGCTGTACAAATACCTTGGCTCTTACATCTATGGACCATCTTCTGAGGTATCACTGTATTTCGAGTCAACAGGGCACTTGGCTGTGTTGACTTTGATTGACGTTGACAGGATCTGAGTCTGAATGTCATTGATGACTCGGATCAAAACTAGTGCAACAGCATTGCTCATATGTCCATATAGTATACCAATACCTTGGCCCATACATCTAAATGATATGTATCTGGGCCCACCTGTCTATATGACCCTATGTTAGCCCACCCATCTATGTAATATATCCCTATGTCAGCCCACCCATCTATATAATACATATTTCACTGCCCCATCGGCCCACCTGTCTATCTAATATACCCCCACCTCAGCCCACCCATATATATAATAAATATTTCACCGCCCCATTGGCCCACCCATCTATATAATAATATCTGCCATACATCTCTCTTCAGCCCAGCTGTCTATCATATATGTCTATCCTACTCTGCATATTGCCCAGATGGGCCCACCCATCTCCATCAGTAATAATATTTCTCCTGGCCCATCTGCCATTGTCGAGGATATTTATAACATTGGCATAGATGGGCCCACCCATCCCCATCAGAAATAATATCCCTCCCAGCCCATCTGTCATAGTCAGGGATATTTTTACCTTCGGCCCATGGTCCACTGGCCCATATCATATGGGATATTATGCATGTCTGTTCACTCACATAATATGGAGATAGGTCACTGCAATATGTGCTCCCTATCCTTTCCCTAACATGATGATTTATCAACTCATGTCTTGGATGAATTCTGGCAGCAACCAGAAATCTGAGACTGAAATTGCTCATCTCATCAAGGGGGTATTGCTACAGGAGGATTTTAACACAAAGCACCTAGAAGACTTCTCAGTGAGGAAGAGCTTACAAGAGATGGACAATGACCCCAAAGGAAATAAAATTGAATTTCTGTATGACTGGATGCAGGCTAGTGTCACTATCTGGATTCCAATGAAATTGAGGGAGGATGAAGCTAGACCTTTTTCCATTTCAGGGTTACATTTTTGCCCCCTCATCAAAGTGATTCGGTTGGCTTTCATGGACATCCAAGCAGGTGCATTTCATCTTTCCCCTTTCAAGCATCTATGGAAGGACCCATTGGATAATCACCAAGAGCGTATTTACAACGAGCTCTATACTTCTGACTCATGGCTGGACACCCAAGATGAGGTGCAGAAGCTCCCAAGGGAGCCCAGATGCACACTGGAATGGGTGGTTGCTGGTCTCATGTTTTTCTTGGATGCCACACATCTTGCAGATTTTGGAACTGCAAAGGCCTGGCCCCTCTATATGTACTTCAGAAATCTGATGAAGTACACTCACTCCACACCAAAGTCCAGTGCATGTCACCTTGTGGGATTTCTACTGTTGGTGAGTTTTTCTACTGTACCTTTAAGTGTCACTTTGATGTTTGTGCATCAGCTGCTGGATAAGATCAAAAATGTTCTGAGCAACTTGCCTCAGATATTGAAAAGTGGCATGGTTGCCCTTCACACCCACTATTGATGCAAGCTGTTTCACGCCTGCTGGGATATCTTACTAGATAAAGAGTTTATTTGTGCATGCTGCCATGGTATTATATTAAAATGTGCTGATGGAGTGCTTCACTGAATTTTTCCTCGTATATTCACATACTTGGCCAATTATCCAGAGAAGTGCGTTCTGAGTCTGTTTTTAACAATAGGGGTATCACTCAACATGTCTCAGGGTTTTGATCACTACTATAAAAGACATGGGCTCATACCCCTGCCCGCAATGCCTCACACCAAAGAGCATGTTTGCTTCTCTAGGCCTTTTTATGGATATGAAGAGCCATGCAAATGATTTTCGGGTTTACATCAAGACCAACATTATCAAGGCATGAGAATATATCTACAACTGGGGAAATACTGTAGATGGTATGAGGGTTGAAGAAACACTCAGACAGGGCTTGTGGGTACCTGTGCTATTAAGTTTTTCCACCACCTGCTCTGTAGTACTGGCTCAGACAAGCAACCTGCAGAATAAATTTGTCCAGAAGCTTGGTGGGCTTGGCCTTGACCCATTTTGCATGCTTGTTGTAGACTTTATGCATGAGTGTGAGTTGGGAACTTGGAAGGCACTGTTCACTCACCTTGTCAGGATCCTTTATACACTACCAGTGGGAGAGAAGCTAGTCGCAATCCTAGACTCTAGGTACATGGTGTGTTTTTAATGTTCCTATCACATAATAAGAAGCAAATTATATTGTATATCAGATTTCGTCAAGTTCCAACTTTTAGTAATGAGGTAATCTGAATCTTTGCAAATGACACATTGGAGATGAAAAGACTGGCCGCTTGGGACTTTGAAGACATCCTGCAGGTTTTTGCCCCTTTGCTCTACTATTCAAGTTATCTATGTAGCTTGCTGATGCCCTTTATTTAGTGTGCAATACCTGTGTTCAAAGGGTTGCTTCCCACTCCTCATGATGTGGTTGTGCAGTCTCTTCTATACAGATTCACACAGTGGCATGCCCTGGCCAAGCCAAGAACTCATTCAGAGTCAACCCTTGGATTCCTTGATCAAATGTTCAAGAATCTCTTGAGGCAGTTATGGAAGTTCTGCAACCTTACCTGCACTGTTTTTGATACTGTGGAGCTGCCAAAAGAGAAGGCAGCTCACCAACAAAGGTTCGCCCAATGTGCTGGACTCACTAATGCTTCCTCTGAATCAAGTGGACCAAGGGTCAAAAGGTTCAATTTAAGCACCTATAAGTTTCATGCAATGGGTGATTATGTGCAAATGATCAAACTATTTGGGACTACAGATTCATTCACTACACAGATAGTAAGCATCGTTTTTTCTACCCTTCAAGGATGCATCTGAAGCTATGTTATTGGCTAGGGAGAACTGGTGCACAGAGCCTTGAAAGTGTTCTATCCCATAACTAGCAAGTTGAACACTCCAAAACAGCTAGTGAAGCATGAGTGCAGATGCCATGTGTTATGGTGAGTTGCTGAAGCAGCAGGTACTATCTCCTCAAATGATGGATCTCCAGCCAATTCTCCTGCTCCATTGGTGTCCAAGGGCCATTATTCTATCGCAATCCAGTCTTGTTGTTCACAATACTCCAGGAAAATGATGGTGACCCAGTTGTTGAGGTATAAGTAGTATTGCCTTTCTGGCTTAGTTTGATGCTTATGATGGCCTTCAGAACTTCATCCCAAAGCTTCAGGATCACATTTTGTATAGGCTAAAGAAATTGGACATCAGTTATTGTGATCACATATTCACAGACAAAGAATGCAACATGGTCATCATTCCTAACAATACACTCTACTCGGTCCAGACAATGCAGGTGCATTATACTACTTATGATATGAGGTGCAAATACAATACTATTAACCCCAAAACACATGCTGATGTGATGGTGCTTTCAGGTGAAAGCTAGGGCTGGCCACCATAATGAGCCCCTTCAGTGACAAACTCCATATTATATGGGTCACCCAACCTACATAATATCCCATATAAGACAGGCCAGCAGACTATGGGCCGATGTTATGTATATCCTTGATGATGGCAGATGGGCCAGAAGAAATATTATTACTGATGGAGATGGGTGGGCCCATCTGGGCAATATGTAGAGTAGGATAGATATATATTATAGACAGCTGGGCTGAAGAGAGATGTATGGCAGATATTATTATATAGACAGGTGGGCTGAGGTGGGGGTATATTAGATAGATGGGTGGGCCGATGGGGCAGTGAAATATGTATTATATATATGGGTGGGCCAAGGTGGGGGTATATTACATAGATGGGTGGGCTGAGGTGGGGGTATATTACATAGACAGGTGGGCCGATGGGGTGGTGAAATATGTATTATATATATGGGTGGGCTGATGTAGGGTATATTACATAGATGGGTAGGCCAACATAGGGGGATGTCATATAGATGGGTGGGCCCAGATACATATCATTTAGACATATGGGCCGAGGTATTGGTATAATACCCCTATATGAGTGCATATACCTACCATTGACCATGGAAACCCAAAAGCCTGAATACACCATGTCTGACATTCACCAAGTACCAAAACCCAACACCTGAAACCTGAAACTTGAACATTGAAATTCAAAACTCTTCACCATGCCAAGTACCAAATGCTGACACCCAAAGTTTCATGTTGGGTGGGTCCAGGTAGTTGTTATCATATACACAGGTGGGCCCAGGTAAATAGTGCAATAAACATAACTGGGCTGAGATAGTTGGATAACATAGGAATCAGTGTGCTGATGTAGGTACCAGAGAATTGAGCACATGGAGTACATACCCACTATATGAGTGCATATACCTACCATCGACCACCAAGGCCCAAAGCCTGAAAACCTGAATACACCATGTCTGCCATTCACCAATCACCAAGTACCAAAGCCTGAAAGCCCAAAACCCAGTGTGCAACACATCCATTTTTCATTCACAATAAATCACTGAGTCTTGAAACCTGAACACCCGAACACCCAAAACTCCAAACTTGAATCTCACAAAAATGTATATAACATGTAAAAAAATTATTTCATTACACAAATCACTGAGTGTCGAGTGCCAAAACCTGAGGCCCAAAACCTGAAGCCTGAAACTCGAGACTTGAAACCTGAGGTGTGAAAACCAAAAACCAAAAACCAAACACCAAATCTTGAAAAAATGTATATAACATGAAATTATTTTATTTTATTACACAAATCACTGAGTGTGGAGTACCAAAACCCGAGGCCCGAAACCTGAAGCCCAAAACTCGAGACTTGACACCCAAAATTGGAAAACTAAAAACCAAACACCAAATCTTGAAAAAATGTATATAACATGAAATTTTTTTATTTCATTGCACAATTCACTGAGTGTTGAGTGCCAAACCCCAAAACTCAAGACTTGACACCTGAAATTCAAAAACCAAAAACCAAACACCAAATCTCAAAAAATGTATATAACATGATTTTTTTTATTTCATTACACAATTCACTGAGTGTTGAGTGCTGAAGCCTGAAACCTGAAACCTGGTACTACTGACTTCCAAGTGTTGGGACTCAGGACTTGATAAGTCAATATAGGCAAATGATGATGAAATAATGAAAGTTGTTGTCTGAGTCAAGGTGAGTGTCTTGGTAGTCTTTCCTTGTCAATTGGTTATCATTTGACCAAGATATAAGCTAAAGAAATCCAAAACATCGGTGATAATGAAAAAATGAAAATCATTATTATGCTTCACTTCCTTAATGAAAGTTTTAGTCCAAGTCTATATAAGTGTATTGGTGGTCCTACTGAGTGTTGGTACTTGAGACTTGGGAATCAGTACTCAGTACCCAGGAGTCAGTAGCCAGGCACCCAGTACTCAGTTCTGATGCTCGGTACCTGGGAATCAGTAGTCAGGTACTCCAGCCAACAGTCCCAAGTCCTGAGTACTGACCCTTGGTATTCAGTGGTTGGGTTTGGAACTCAGGTTTCAGGTCTTGATAGTGGGTTCTCAGGACTTGGGACTTATATCACTGCCAAGGTGATAATGATGACTACCAAGTGTTGGGACTCAGTACTCAGGATTCAGCAGTCGAGACTTGGTAGTTGATATTGGTAAATCACTCTCCCTCAGGGATAATGAAAACAATGAAAGTTGTGGTCTGAGTCTAGGTGAGTGTATTGGCAGTCTTTTCTTGTCCATTGGGTATCATTTGATCAAGATATATGCTAAAGAAATTTGAAACATTGGGGATAATGAAAAAAATGAAAGTTGTAGTCTGAGTCAAGGTGAACATATTGGTAGGTGATATTAGCACTTGGAGCTTGAATACTGACTACCAACTATCGAGTGTTGGGATTTGGTACTTAAATGGATATAGCATGTATCCATAAAAATACAAAAGATGTTCCTATGTGTTTATTTTTAGGTGAATATAGACTCTGAAATTATATCCCCATCATCTATTCAGCAATAGAAACAATGTATCAGGAGCTCAGGACCATAGGGTAATCCTTTATTGTATAGTGTACCTCCCCCTCTCCTGGTAGTTCACTCCCTGGGTATTTTTCCCTGCAGGACCAGACCTCAAGGACAGTAGGGAGTCTATTCCTGAGCATATTTGGAGTAGATATATCATATAGCCAGCCCAGGACACACATGATCCTTCTCCAGAAACAAAGCATAGACAATTGCACTTTTGACATTTTTCACGATTTTCAGTATCTTGCCCTTGCATCCATGATCCAATCTTTTAATATATAACAAGCATAGCTTATATTCTTGCTTCTTATGACCAAGATCAGCTCACAATAGGCTGGAGTTGTGAGCTAGTGTGTATGCTTGCCATTTCTACTGATAAGGGGCCATACCTTCAAGACATTGAATCTTAATAATCAGAAACCTGGAGTATATTTAAAATATATCAAGTATCATAGACATAAATTTACAGACAAATCCACCAAGAATTGAGTGCTGAGGAAGTGGAATAGACAAGAAATTGAGTGTGGGAAACTTCAAAGACCCAAAGCATCGAAAATGGTCAGTTGAGCAGTGGTAGGACTTTAATGCTGGGTCAACTCATATTTTCACTACATCCCTTCCACCCACCCCCTACCCTCAGGGCAGTAGGCAGCATGGGTTCCTTAGGTAGTTTACAATCTATCCTACATGAAATCTTTGGCCAGAATCATTCATAAATGTGACTTTGTGTAAAAAGATGCCTATTGTCACTTTTCACACATATGTTATTTTTGCCTGTCATTACATCAATCCTTCATGGATCTTTCTAAGCTTTTAGGGCTATTATAATGGACATATATGGGAGTTATTCCAGGTCTCTGATCACATCACAGGCTTGTTATGTTAGATATCTCGACATAATGTGCAAGTCTCACCATTGATGTTCATTCTTTTATCTTTACACTCACTTACTGCAATCACAAACATTTACCATAGTCTTCCATCTCTCGCAGATACATATTATAATGTGTCTATTTGTTCTCAGACTGAATTTTTCATCTCTTGCAGTCTTCTGTCTGTTGCTACTCACATCATGTGATGTAAGGTGCTTCAGGGGGTCAAATAAAGTTGGGAATTGGATTGGCTACCAAGTCCTGACACTCAGTAAGCAGTACATCAATATTGATTCCTGAGTCTTGACTACTAAGTACCAATGTAACAAACATACAACAAGTCAGAGTGTAATAAAACAGCTCTACTCTATATGGTTCTGCATCTGCCTAGCTGCTTCACCTGCAAAAGCAAGAATGTTGGACACATGAGGGATCTGCAACTAGATGAGTGTTAGTAGTTATGATATCAATAAACATGAAGCTATGCAAAGGTAACCCAAAGGTAGAAATGACAAGTCCAGAGGTAAAAAGTGTTGGCCAGAGCGTGGGAACCTTTGGCCGGAGCGGGAAAGGGAAAGGGTACAGTAAAATGAGGTTTGGAAATTAAGGAAAAGCAAAGGGAATGCAAAGGGACTAGGTATAGACAAGGTATTTGCAAAGGAGAGACTATTGAGGGAGTGATAACATGAGGGGAGACAAAGTCTCTGAAATATGGGTCTGGAAAATGAGTGAAAAGATATATTCCAAAGTACACCAAAGTACCAGGAGTATCTAGTGACCAAGACTCTAGAGAGGTAAGGAGAGGTGGTAAATGGTAAGGTATCCTATGCATCTGCATGGTACTTAACTAAGTATGTAGAAATCTGGAATGCTAGTCAAAATTCCAGGTCTGGAAGTATGTATGTAATATGCCTGCAAGTGCTGCGGCTCATGGGAATACATGTAAAATCAACTGCAAACTGTTTGGCTGGAGTACCAAACTACTGATTCCCAGGTACCAAGTATCAGAACTGAGTACCAAGTTCCTGACTACTGACTCCTTGGTACCAAGTACTGATTCCCAAGTCTCAAGTACCAACACTCAGTAGGACCACCAATACACTCACATAGACTTGGACTACAACCTTCATTAAGGAAGTTAAGCATAACAATGATTGTCATTTTTTTCATTATTGCCGATGTTTTGGATTTCTTTAGCTTATATCTTGGTCAAATGATAACCAATTGACAAGGAAAGACTACCAAGACACTCACCTTGACTTGGACTACAACTTTCATTATTTCATCATCATTTGCCTATATTGACTACCAAGTCCTGAGTCCCAACACTCAGAAGTCAGCAGTACCAGGTTTCAGGTTTCAGTGGTCTCTGGTACTACAAAACATATGTCTGGGTTTTGGGTTTCGGCACCTGACACTTGGTGAATTGTGTAATGAAATAAAAAAATTTCATGTTATATACATTTTTTTGAGATTCAGTTTTTGAGTTTTGGGTGTCAAGTCTCAGGTTTCGGGCTTTGGCACTTGACACTCAGTGAATTGTGTAATGAAATAAAAAAAATTCATGTTATATGCATTTTTTCAAGAGTTGGTGTTTGGTTTTCGGTTTTCAAATTTTGGGTGTCAAGTCTTGGGCTTCAGGTTTCAGGCTTCAGCACTCGACACTCAGTGAATTGTGTAATGAAATAAAAAAAATTCATGTTATATGCATTTCTTTGAGATTTGGTTTTTGGTTTTTGGTTCTCAAGTTTCAGGTTTTGAGTCTTGGCACTCGATACTTGGTGATTTGTGTAGTGAAAAATTCACATGTTGCATACTGTCATATCCTGTATGCCGGACCTAGATCCCATAATATTCCCACGCCTCCCAGGCCTATTTCCAGACCCCACATCCCACTCATGCCCAGATCCTTCCACTGTGTGCTCCACACCTCAGCAGGATTAGCCCTGCTATGGATTTACCCCTGAGCTCTGGAGCTCTGGATCTTCACTACTAGCCTGATCTGTACAACCCTATCCTGTCCACCATATGCACATTCTGTCCAGCAAGACATCTGGACTTTACCTCCTCTCAGATTCCAGACTACATCCACCACCTCACATATCTCAGTCCTGTTTCCACCTTGCCTTCCAGATCTCCGGACCTATTCCCACCCTCTGTCCAAGATTCTGCATGTAACCCTATTTAGGCATATCCCCCCTTCCGGTTCTCAGCTGCCTCTGTTTCTGTCTTCCTGATTGACCTTTGTACTAGTTTCATCTCCGAGTTCATTTACTTATGTTCCATCTCACTTACTAATATGTTTCCACATGCTCATACATAGCCTTACTCCATTGCTTACTGATCCTCTAGTATATAACCCCTGTACAACTCTTGTAGAGTCCTCAGTCTGAATATCAACTTAGACTTGCCCAATCTTCTCCCAGACTTTGGTCCACCTAAGTTCTGTCCTATCCATCAGGCCTAGGGATTGATTCCCTAGGCCAGAGCCTTGCCTTTCCAGCAATTACCCTCTTTCTGGACTTAGGTCCAATTCCTGTCTCTCCAACTCTACCTTAGGGTAGTCTACCTCTGTTTCTACATTGGACTTCATCTGATGTAGCCCCTATTCCTTCCAGACCTCCAGACATCCTGTTCCTTGTACCTCCAGGCATCTTGTCCTCCAGATGTTCAGTCCTCCAGTCCTCCAGACCTCCTATCTGTCCATCCTGTTTCCCATAGAGATATTACCTTAGGGTCTCTCCACTTCCTGTGCAGTGGGAACTCCTCTGAGTATTTCCTGTACTCCTCCAGAACTCTCCCATGCTCTGACTTTGAATTATTACCTCCTTTGATATTGATGATATACAACTACCTAAGCTCTGTCATGTCTACAATTATCATTCACCTGGGCCCACCCATCTATATTATATACCACCCTTGGCCCACCTGTCTAATATAATATATTGTCGCCCTCAGCCCACCCATCTAATATAATGCACTATATCACACCCTTGGCCCACCCATATAATATAATATATTGTCGCCCTCAGCCCACCTGTCTAATATAATATATTATATCACACCCTCGGCCCACCTGTCTGATATAATATATTATATCACACCCTTGGCCCACCTGTCTAATATAATATACATCTGGGCCCACCCGTGTATGTGATAACAAGTACCCTTGGCATACCTGTCTATCTGATACACATCTACATTGGTACACCCATCTACATAATATCCAACTACCTCGGCCCATCTGTCTATAGAATATTCATGTCCATTGGCCCACTCATCTACTGTACATATCCCCCACATGGGCCCACCCACCTCCATTTGGAATAATATCCCTCCTGGCCCATCCATCATAGTCAGGGATATTTTTACCTTTGGCCCATGGTCCACTGGCCTGTATCATATGGGATATTATGCACATCCGTTCACTTGTATAATATGGAGATAGGTCACTGCAATATGTGCCATAACCATATATGGTTATGACCGTACAAGTTATGGTGGCCTTACAGGTACCACCCATATCATACCATATGACATACAGCTTGCTAAAAACCCTTGACAGTATGACATGGGTCGCTTTATGGGTACACAGACAGCTATACAGACATATGGGAGATGACAAAAATCGAGTTATCATGCTAGCTACATAATACAACCATGGTATGGGTCAGTCAATTACTGTGATGGCATTACAAGCTAAGTGCAGCCATTGCTTGACTAACATCAAAGTCCTGATAGTGTTAGGTTGCAGGCTGGCACGGTGAAGAGAAATAGTGTCATGGCCACCCAAAAAAATGTGCTCAACAGTGACAGCAGATCCTGTATGATGTGTGGAGGATTAATATACTTACAGACAATAGCTTGAGCAGGTTTAACTTACCAGGAATAGCAAGAATATCACGAGCCAAACACAAGAGAATTGGGAACTGTGAGCAGCGGCCTGCCCACCATTGGATGGGGTCACAGGCATCAAAGTCTTCTGATGGCAGCCTATAATACTCCTCCAGCTTGTCCTTCAAGTTTGTTGGCCGTTTCTTATATCAGGCTGTGAAGTTGACTTTCTGTGGTGAGCCAGAGACAATTTCTGCTGCTGCTGCCAGTTGGGGAACAGCCAAAGTAGCTTGCAATGCGAGGTAGTTGTCCTGATAGTATTGTTGCAACTGATCTTTTGCCCCTTCCAAGTGATGTTGGAGGGTGGGGTCATCACCACAGTTGTCCAAAAGACCTCCATATGAAATTTGGGGATTGAGAACTGTCAATAAATGAGTTGGAACCTTGGGATGGATGTAAGGAAACAGCTTACAAGAGGACCATATGTACAATGGTGACTCATCAAACTTGGTGTAATAGTCACTCAGTTTCCGATGTGGCTTGATGAGCAAATTCTTGAGATGAGGCGGTGTATTATCTGGCAATTCAGATAGAGACTCCTGCAGACCACGGAAAATGGCTTGAGTAGATGATAGCATTGAATGCTTCATTGTTGACATTTGTGTTGTGGCTGAACAAAATGCCTTAAGCCAGTGTGAGACAAGCTGGATTGCACTCCAGTCCTTGGGTGTCAACAATAAACATTAGAACTTGATAGATTGTAGATTGTGAGAGAAAACATACCAGTAAGTTGATGATTTGCATCCTATTGAAGCACTGGCTACCAGTGAGGAAACCAAATGACAGAATGGGCAGCATTGGAGTTGTTGCTAGGCCTTGGTCACCATCTTGAACATCGAAAGAAGGCATGTGGCTGCTGCACCAAGTCACATGATGCAAAGAAATCCCTCATGGTACCAAAAGCTAAGTACTAAGTTAGGCATTCATTGATCATTTTAGGCTATGGTACATAGCTATAATACAGTAGAACTGTATGCCCCGTATGATGGTACATATGGCCATAAACTTACAGTGTCATATGGTACTTGAATGACCATACACCATAACTGTCAATGTGAGCTCTAAAGCCCCAAAGGTATGGGTATGGCACCTGTATTACATCACCGTACATGCCCATAATATGGGCTATGGTGGCCAGCCCTAGCAAAAGCACTCCCAGCCACCCATACTGGTATGCTTGTGTAATGGGTATTTATCACATAGACATGTTGTTACAAACTAGGATAGTTTCAATGACAGATGACTCGATAAGAGTCAGGACCTCTGCCGAGAATCTACATAAGGCAATAAGCCAAATGTTCAGTGTAAGCTAAGACAGAGGGAGTGCCTCTGACTTAAAGTATGGTTCAGACAACTTAGGATTGGGAGTCCTAAGCAAAGGATGTTCCAGGTAAAACCTAGTAAGATTAAAGTAAAGAACTACACAGTGTAGAGTCGTGTATTTATAGGGAATAGCTATGGAAGGTTTAGGGCAGGTGCAAGTAGGTAAAGATATGAGCATGTGCCTAATAAGGGTGAAGCGACAAGTCAAAGATACAAGAAAGGAAATACACATAGAATGAAACATGTAGATGGCATCTAATGGTGGCAGTAGCAGCACACAACATAATACAGTAAATGTAGCATGAGTCAGACAGAAACAACAGATGACAAGAAGAAAAAGTATGGTAGGGCAGGGCGTATCGTAACACATGTGGCTCCAAGGAGGTGGTCAATCCACAAAACAGCACCTCAATATCCTTCATGTCAGATAGCTTGCACCATTGACATCTTATCAGCCTGGCATGCAGCGCACCTGCCTTCCTAAGGTGGCATTTGTGGAGGAGCCAGACCATGATGTGTTCAGGTTTCTTGACCCAGGCCAAGTGATCTGAGGAATTCACTTGATTCCAGCATTCACTCCTGGGTGCAGTGTGAGCTCACTCCACCATGGAAAGTCATTAGCTTGTCCTAAGGGAGAACTGGATGACTGGGAAGTGTATTATGTTGGGATGTGAGTGTAGTGTGTCTTTTTGTCAGGGGATGACTTACCTGACAGAACTAGTTTTGTCAATTGCAATATGTTTTTGTGATAAACTGACCTGGGTGTAGGACACCTGGTTGCATTGCTGCGCACTGTCAGAGACTGTTTTGGCCTCCAGTCATCAATACTGGTGGAGGTGGAGACTATGGATATCAATGAAGGGGGAGGTGATGGTGAGGGTCATGAAATAGATGGCAATGAGCAATGGATGGATGTCAACCTTGCTGATGAGGAGTCAGAGGATGAACTTAATGAAATTGAGGATGAAAAAGAGGGGGAGTCTGATGATGGGCTTGATGACTTTGGAGAGGAAGTTGAAGAAGAGATTGACTCAGATAAGCTCTCATTTTGAGAATGGTCAGACTTTGGAGATTCATGTAACCAGCCACTTGTGCAGGTCGACTCATGCTAAGCTCTTGACTGGCATGCCAACTTAACTCCAGCTATATGACCTATGGTAGTATCCTAGAATTGAGTCCCATGGCTCTTTCCAACTCTCATACCTATAACTTTCATTCTGACCATAAATATGTTTGTGAACGACACATACCCCATGCTTGTTCCCTGTTACAGTAACATCCACTTGTTTGGCCCCTATTCATTTTCCTGCCTTGCACCCTCACTGGACCCCTTCCTCTTTGGGCAATCGCCCCTTTTCTCTTTCTTGATTGTTCTATCTCTTTCTTCTTGATTATTCCACCAACCATTCTGTTGGTTGTACCCTATCTTCAGTTCATCCAATGACTTACCGACCCTTTACCCTTACCGCTCAACCAGTACTTTCTACTTACTTTGGTATCCTGACTCATTGTGACTCACTCACCCTCTACCCTTACCACTAATATGGCAGACCTGCCCTTATTGTTACAATCATGTATGCCCCTATTCATTTTCTCTTTCTTCTTACGCTGTATTATGTCACATGCCGCATGCTGCCACCACTAGACTTATCTCTGACTCATGTGTATTACATCACGATCGCCACTGCTGTCATTAGGTGACCTATTCTTGCTATCACTTATGCATCCTTTATCTCTGACTCATATCCTTTCTCACGTCTGCCCTAAAGCACTTGTAGTTCACTATGTATAGTCCTCTTGTACACTTTAGTTCTGTACTTTAATCTTACTAGGTTTTACCTGAAACATCCTTTGCTTGAGACCTCCAATCTCTTGTCATCTGAACCGTACTTTAAGATAGAAGCACTCCTTCTGTCTTAGCATTACACTGAATGCTTGACTTATCGTCTCGTGTAGAATCTCAGCAGAGGTCCTGACTCTTATTGAGTTGTCTGTCATTAGAACTATCCTAGTTCGTAACACTTATCCCTTCCAATGGTATATATACCTTACGGGTAGCACTTGTATTCTCTAACTTGAATCTACTTGGTTCATACTGTCTTATCCTTGAGCCCTAAGCAAGCTCTCCTCTTTATCAAGTACCTTCATTGGAGCTCATCACTACCAACATCCTTAGCCTTGAAAAGAGAACAATTGACAACTCGCTGTCGTAATCATTGATAATTGATTGTAGCCCTTGCAGCTAGATCAATTGCTGTGAACTCATACCTATGAATGCTTGCTGGTTGCAGCAGGCTTGGTGCGAGCCCCAATCCAAGTCCTATGTTACTTACTTGTTTTGTCTGCATGTTGCAGACTTAGCATTAGCATAACATTCCCCATGTGATGTCATCACACTGATACTCCACCAAGAAACCTGCATCTCAAGTTTCTTCACACCTGAAAGTCTGTCAGCCCTTGTTGACCCTACATTCAGCAACATGACTGGTTCTTGCAACTCTAATTTGTGCTTTACCAGCCTTGGGGCATAATACTAATGTTATCAGTGTCATAGTCACTTTGTTATGGTTATCTCTTTTCCCCTTTTACCTCTTCACATTACTAATCATTCTTAGACATTCTATCATATTCCATCATATGATTCCACTTCTCTTTTTCTGATTCACTATTTACTTTCTATCTCTGATTTATTTATTAAAGCTCCGCTTTAATCTCTCTATTTAACTTCTATCTCTTATACTTGTATTCTTTAACTTGACCTATGCAGACCAGGGCCTGCAATATACTGCTTAACTTGCACAACTCATGAATAGGTTCACACTTATAAAGACTCTTTGAAGTAATTCTCCAAAGACTCTTTCAACTCTTTGTTTTCGTCAAGATGTTCTTATAATGCTGAGCATAACACACTTCATAATAATCAGCAATTGCAAGCACCTGAATGTGGAATCATCGCTATTGTCACTGGTGCCAAGAATGAAAACCTTTCAGACTATTCAACTTGAGCATCATAAACCTGTGATTGTGTCACTGTTCCAACATAGTCACAGCCATGGGTAAACAAAAAACACCCAACCTATGAGTTATGGTTTTTGATGTTCACCAAAGAGTATCACCTCTAGTTTGTGCTACTCCAGGCATCAGGGACCCAGGCCCAGACAATGATGCTGCTTCTTACAAAGGGGTTTTGTTGACATTCCAACTAACATTGTGGACACTCTGGGACCTGAAATCAGCATAACTTAAAGAGCTGAATGCCCCCCAACACCACCTTCATGAACGATCAATCATCAAAATTGGTCTGCAAATGATGGATGAACATCACCATGATGTTTGTCCATCATAGTTCCTTGCTTGAGATCCTTTCAATGACTGGGGTTGTGACAAGGGTATGAGATGAACCTAATCGGTGATAACACTTGAGGGCTCAAAATTATGGTTATATGCCCAATGTACTTGCAACTCAACATGTCCAGGTGCAATTCAAACTGCTATCATGGCAACATTGATGCTGATGGCATTATGGACTGGCTACCACCAAACAGCATTGCGCCCAACTACCTGACAGATCAGTGCCCCCTCCAGCACTCACATGGGCACTCATTGTTGATGATCTCATGTTGACTGGACCCTTGAGCCTCATGGCCAGGCTTCTGGGGGAGCTATCATATATGTTCCCTGCTCTATCTCCCTTATTTCCAGAGTCCTTGCAATCCTCATTTTCATTTGTACTTTCTATGGCATGAAGATGAAAACCAGCACAAGCAAGTATTTCCCTATCATCGGATCACTCTGCAACAAGTTGACCATGGACTTCAGGGGAGAACATGAGACCAATCACAGAGAAGATCTTCAGGAGCAAGTCAAACATGAAGATGATAGAATGGCCAGAGGACAAGACTAAGTGGCACAAAGTCCCCATTGCCATACTTGAGTATGAGATCATTGACTGGAAGCTCTGATGTCTTGGTGTGATGTTGTCACTCATGGGGAAAGCCATAATGGATGTCAACTTGATCTGGGTCATTCCAACAGTCAAGGACCTGGGCTATCCCACTGGTGACCCTATTGAGGTTGTCATCTTCAACAAGCACTACCAATTATTGAAGTGGAGATGCATGTGTTGGACAATATCACTTATGTTATCCTCAACAGCCCTGTTTTCTGTGGACAGACCAAGTCAGACCCATACCCAGCCTACATGGATGATCTCAATTCCATCATCTTCTACTCTACATGGAACTAGACCATTACAACCACCATCCGCCAATTCCACATCATTAACATATACCACACCAATGAGTACCATGGTGCACTCCTGCCCAAAGTAGTATCTGTCTGTCTCTCACTGCAAATTCCAGGATCTATGGTCATTCCAAACAAAGGAAGTAGTGAAAGAAATTTGCTCTGCATTCAACATTAGCAAAGAGCACTGTACAAAATACATCCAGTTCAAAAACACATTTAACCTGCTTCACACTGCTGCATCATTTATCAGCATTCACCAAAAGAGCGTCAGTGTCACTGGTGTGTCAGATAAGTATGGGAAGTGCAGTTGGGTGCAGTATCCTGCTCTGTGGACCCTTAAGCATGTTGATTCACTGCCTAATCCTGATCCTACTGTGATGTTGCAGCTTTGGATGAGAATGCGGTGGCTATGTGGGATATGCAGATTGATCATGCTGCTGAGGTGCAGCGTCTGGAGATAAAGAGGCAAGCTCAGGAATGGGTAAATATCAAGCAGGATTCCAACTCTGATCTGTCTGTGTTTGTTGGTCGGTGGTCTAAGCAGAAAGGTGCTGATTTGATTGGTGAAGTCTGGATGTCTTGCTGGATGGAGTGTGCATAGGGTGGATGGGACAGGGGGGTATGGATCAGGCTAGCAGTGGAGATCCGATGGTCTGGAGCTCAGGGGTAAATCCAGAGCATGGTTGATCCTGCTGAGGTGTGGAGCACACAGCAGAAGGGGATCTGGGAATGAGTTGGATATGAAGTGGGGTCCAGACATAGGCTTGGAAGGCGTGGGAATATGATGGAATGTGAGTCCGGATTGTGGGATATGACAGTCAGCTGTTCAGCATTTCCCAGAGTTGTCAAATGGCTTCAGTGGATGGAAGACATGCACCAAACTGGGAGTATATTTGTGAGCCAAAGGCTAGCTGGTTCAAATGCTTGGTGGGAGGTGGACTGCAGGACTGCCTCCCAGTGTGTTGTTCCAGAAACGGGATATTGGAACCCTATTAAGCAAGGACTGCCTGTCCAACCTGACTGGGACACCCAAAGTATCATGTCATCTCCAAGGTTGATGCCTAGTTCTCCTGGACAGTGGAGCCAGGTTGCAATACCCAATGATGAGGGCTTCCTGACAGCACTACCTCATTTCAATTTCAACCACAACTCTGCATACACATTGGATGCTTCTGATGAGGAATTCTCCTGGAGGCATAGTGTTGCGACTAGTAGTCAGCCTGGGTACAGAGTTCATGCAAAAGCTGCAAGCATTGAACTTGAATAATTCCATGGGTGATCTCTCTATTGAGAAGCCTTGTCAAGTTTGAGGGGACCTTCTTCAAACGTGTGAGGTGAGACAAGCTGTCCAGTGAAGCCAGTTACATTTTCTTGCACTGGGAGTCTATCTGGAGCATGTCTGGTACTCTCATGATCAACAAGCACTCCACACTCAATGAGCATTCATGTTCAATATGTCACCTGCACCCTTCTTGTGGACATGAATTGTTACTGGCACCATGTGTATAACCCCAAGAACACTTAGCTCTCACCCATTCAATCCAGAGCCGGAATTTGATGGCAACATGGTTGTCATGAACAAAGTTCAAATTGCCATGTCTCAACAAATTGAAGGCTAGCTGTTGTATAGTATCACCATTACTCTCAGCCAGGTAAGACCTTTTGATTTTTGATCCTCATCCATCAGCTCACACTTGTTCTTAAGATGGTTGCTGCAGATAGCTACCAGATGACTTTGCTCACTGGTCAAAATTACCAGAACAAGCTCCAGCTATATGTTCTTAGTGCTGTACTCTTAGCTTTGTCTTTTGTTTGGTACACGATGTTCTGATTGAAGCCTTCTGTCTATGTTCTTTCTGCTCCCTGGCTCTCCTATGGCATAACATTTTTTTTGATTGGCCTTCCATCATTGTCACTGAAACTTCAAGGGACTCAAGCCACCTTATTGGACATCACCACTTGGTTATATGCTGTTGCTTATATTCTCTTTGGTTTGAACTTTGGAGATGAATGTCATATCTGCATATCTGGATCTCAGATCCAATCCTTATCTCATCTCAGATCCAATCCACATCTTATCTCCCTCCAACATCTCGTCATCCAATCTGTCCACTTGTCCAGTCCAGTCCATAATTCATCTGAATCCACAACCAGTGCTTGTCTCCTTTCAGTAATCCCCTAACTCCGGTATTTTGGCTATCTGTATATCTGTCCTGCTCCCTGATCTGTTACCTATGCTTCATTTCCAACCTCATGATTTGTGATCTGTTTCTACTTACCAATAGACTATCCATATGCTTCATACATAGCCTCAGACTCTGCTGATTGATCATTCTGTTAGATACCTATAGTATATAACCTCCTGTAACTCTCTGTAGCACCTCGGTTTGAATATCAACTTAGTTCTGCCCATTCCCATCCTCCAGACCTGAGTGCCACTACTCTTGTCCCCCTCCGAGACTTAGGATTGATTCCTATAGTCTATCCGCATCTGCCTCTGTCTACGACAGCCATTACCGCTAGTTTCTAGTCTGGACTCATCCAGATTAGTCTTACAATACTTATCCCTCATCCAGAAGTCATCCAGATCTGCTATGCTACCTGTCTGACCCTCCGGACACATTAGTCTTGCCTTCCTGAAATAAGGGGCAATACTCGAGTAAGGGGCACAGCGCACGAGCTGAGGCTGAAGCCCTTAGGATCTGTTAACCCTTGAGTATGACCTTAACAACGAAGTGGTACATCATTTTTTTGAGGCCTTTTATATGCAGCTGATTTTTGTTCTTTAGGGTGCTGCCACTGAAGTCTGGGTACTATGCACTTGCATTATGCAGATCTGGTGCCCTGTGGTACTGGGGTAGCACACTGAATACTGCAACACCTGGGACATTATGTCTTGATGTCCTTATCTTCAAGTTGTGGTTGCTTGCAATAATTGCTTGATCACTTTGATCACACGATGATCATGCACCACTTCCTGAAACATCTCATGTACCTCCAAAGTACCTACAATGCCCTCCAAGATGGTTTCAACCTCATACAGTGTGGAAACTGAACCTACTTCAAGTCATCAAGTTCCTAGGCTCAAACAACACCACACCCAAAATGAGCCTCTGGTCTGTATTATGTGCAGGCATCCCAAATGTGCAAACCCTGGCATGTACACTGATGGTCAGTATACGTTCACGCACTGTGCCTATGGGGCAGATATGTCATGTTCATTGGCAGATACTTGGGCAACTATGGACTGAGTCAATCTCATTGGACATGAGGAACATTTTCTCAATTACCATGTAAGGCAGGAGTCCCATTGCTTATTTGAGACCAATTCATTTGACATCTTCACTTTATATTAGGTTCTGGTTATTGTGACTGGATCACTGAACAAGGTCAGGACACAGCCCACCATTTTATGTGTTTCCTGATTGACGTGAAGAACCCTTTCTGGGCTACCAAGTAAGGAAACAATTCCACTGCCTATTTGAGACAAATTCATTCAGTGCCTCACCTTTTATCAGCTCATCAGCATACTAGTAGATGGCACGTATATAAGGTGGTGACCTCACAGGAGCTTTCATTCTTCATTTCACTTTCCACATTGTTTCTGCACCTCTCACCTTCCTCCCAATGCATCTCTGGTTTGTTGATGGCTGAGAACAACTGCAAGGGCAGCCTCCCTCCTGCTCCCCCAGTGGTATCACTTTGTGTCTCAACATCTGCTGAAGCTTGGGTGAAGCAAAAGATTGCCGCCCTCATGGAGGAGGTCGAAAGTTTGAAGCAGGACAAAGCGACAAAGCGAAGGTGTGCACATTCCCAGCCTATCAAGGCAATTTAATTCTTCTGATTGTATGAAAACAACCTATTATGTTTTGTAGGGATGAGCACTTCATAGGATGGTTGTCCTTTATACTCCAATAGAGGACCTTGTTGCTGACAATGACTGGCATTGTAAAGACATAGACAGCAACTACATGATTGAGTAACCATCCATGTTCGTGTCACCTCGTTTTTTTCTAAAGATGAACAGACAAAATGTCATATGCCATTCTGGACTCTCAACTCTAAATCCGCTTCTCTGGATATCCAGATCCGAGATCCGGATCTCAAATGATCTGATCTATCTTTATCTCCCTTCCAGAATCCAAGCCCTATATCAGCGCCCAACTCCATTTAGACTGCCCCTGTCTCCAGATTCCGGTTAACCATGTTTCCCTTTTGATTATTGATCCGTTACATACATTTCATTTCCAGTGTTCATTATTTGTGATCCATCCCACTTACTAATGGACTCTGCATATACTTCATACATAGCCTTTATGTTTGCTGACTGATTCCTATATAATACCTACAGTATATAAACCTCCTGTAACTCTCGGAAATACTCCAGTTCAAATATCATCTTAGTTCCTGCTCATTCCTGTGTCCTCTGGACTCGAGATAAGTCTCTTGTCATATTCTGAGTCTTAGGATTGCATCCTAGACTACATTGCCGACTCTACCTCAGGGTAGTCCATCCTCTGTTAGTTTCTAGTCCAGACTTCGTCCGGATTAGTCTTATCCGCTTGCCCAGGTAACATCTGGATGTCCATCGGATTTATCTCACGTCTCAGATCCAGACGTCCGTTATCCGCCCCAGTCAAATCCCAGAAACTCCGGATGACTGTTCTAGCCCCCAGAAATTAAGGGCACATACTCAGGAAAGGGGCACAGCGTACGAGCTGAGGCCAAGCCCTTGTGATCCAACCCCCTCGAGCATGCAACCTTAACACAAAAGCATCTTCAGTGTGGCTACATTGAGCTCACCAAGGCATTGCTGTGGTTTCATGAGAAGCTAGCAGGTCTTGATTTCAAGGAGTCAGAAGACATGCTTAAGAAGGTCCTCAGCCCCAGTATCTTTGTTGTGCTTCTTTGCTAATTGTTAATGTAGCTCAAGCGAGGCGGAGACTCAGCTCATGGTGATGATATGGGAACACTCAAAGAACTTGTGGCTTTGTGAGTCAACATTGAGTGTCATCTGCCTTCGCTCATCAGAACAGACAACAAGCACCAATGAGGTTTTGCACATGATGCATGCAGTAAACTACTCTGCCCAGCAGAATGGCGCTGGGAAGACCCAATGTAAGTGATAGTCCTTGTCTGACCTCAGATGTTGCTGAAATTTTATCAGTGTCAAGGCCAGCATTCATGACCATACAACTGCATTCATTGTTTCTGAAAACTCATGGCTGTCATTTATGTATGAGAACTATGAAGCTGATGCCATGAATCTGGACCATGGTCTCTTTAAGTCCAAACTATTGGTTATGGTGAGTTGCCTGATATTCTTCAACTAATTTATCACACATCACATTGCAGGGTTTTAAAGCCATTTTCACCTCTCCCTCCTCTGCCAATGAAGTGGATGGTGATGGTGATGGTGATGGTGCTGGTGTTGTTGAGAACAACCCACACACCCAGAGATGATCAGATCATGCCAAAGTAAAGACATGCATTGCCTCCATCATAGGCATGAGGAAGGTGACTCCTCACATGATTGCATATACAGCTTGTCAAGTAAGCATCGATGCTTTCTTACCGCATCAAAGTTGAAATTTTAATTCTCCTGATCCAATTCATGCTTTCCAACACCACCTCCTGGTGCACTATGGATGGAGATTTTGATTATCACATTTTTTGAAACAACATTGTAGACTTCTTTGAGGATCCCCCAGGTCCAGTTGTGCTAGCAAGGGTGAACAAGCTTCTTGACTGGTGGACCAGGTAAGTCATCAACCTCATCAGTGACTCCCCTGGATCACTAAGTCTCTGTGTAGAAAAGTTTTTGGAAGAAACCATTGTCAGGACTTGATGCCTGATGTTATTATTCACATGTCTGTCAATAGTCTCACTGCTCAGAGACAGTGGATGGAGGATGCCACATTCAACTCTGACTGATTTTTTCTTGCTTGTCCTACTCTACACACTATGTTGCCTTTGCTTTGATCACTATATCCTCTTTTCCCCATTGCATTATTTCAATCCTACATTATACCCTTGGTTACTAATGTTATTGTGATGTTAATGTCTCCTGATTTGTGTGTGGGATAAATCTGATGCACCTATTTTCTGATATGTAAAGTGTGTGGTATGTGACAAAGCACACCACACAGATACATGATTGGCAATTTTAATATGCATGATCAGAATTTGCCAGTGGCAGACTAGGATGGTCCTGGAGCAATGGAACAAGATAGTTATTCATCCCAGGAGCATCAAATTATTTATGATGAGGTCAATACCCTGAGATCCGAAAATGACAGCCAATTTTAATATACATGATCAGAATTTGCCAGTGGTCAGACTAGGATGGTCCTGGAGCAATGGAACAAGATAGTTATTTGTCCCAAGAGCATGGAATTATTGATGATGAGGCCGATACCCTGAGATCTGAAAATGTCTGTCTAGAATCCAAAGAACTCCACAGCTCGTTGAATTGTTAATTTAGAATGCTGGTGATCCATCCAATGAAGTGTTATTGAAAGCACACCATTACATATTCTCAAGCCAAGATGCCAGGTTACACAATGCCAACTTTCCTTTTTCTCAAATCCTTATGAGGGTTATCTTCCCTGGCTGGTAAAAATTTCTCGTCTCCATCCACAATAATAGCCTGGTCTCTATTGCGGCAACTAAGTACCAGTGCAGCAAAACCTCCAATTAGTTATTTATGGAATAAGACCAGGTAATGCTCAAAAACTATAATCAGGCTGCCTTGGGGTACTTGTGAGGTAGCTCAGCAGTGAGAGGCAGGAAGGAGTGTGATTGTGAAGGTGCCAAAGATTGTGTGAATTACAATTTTGCACTGCCACTGTCTATACTTGCAGCCCTACACCAAGATTTGGATCACCAATAAACATAGTCACAACCACAAGTTCTGTACACTTGAGCAAAATTTTAAATTTTTGATGTAGCCTAAAGAAAAGATTTGATGCAGTATTATGTTCTGAAAAGTTTCCACTAGGCAACTATTGCTTTTTGGCAACAGAGTAAGAAATCTATCCACTGAGAAATTATATGCACTCTGACATACCTCAGGACAGTATTTGTGCTCCATATAATGGATCATCCTGTGCAACAGTCTACAAACAAACATTTCATGCACACGGCTTTGCTGTTTTTATTTTATTGCAACTCAGTGTCCACTGAGCAGTGATACTTACTCTAACATAACTTAGGATATTGTCTGTGCTCCATGTGTTATGGACTAGGATAGTCGTAACAATCAGCAGCTCGATAAGAGCAACAGCTGATGTTATAGTCAAGTCCTTGCAAATGCAATGTTCGTAAGACAAGTCAAAGAGAGTGTCTCTGACTTGAATATCGGTTTCCTGACAACTTAAGATTGGAGGTCTTAAGCGAGGGAAGTTCTGGTAAAACCTAGTAAGATTAAAGTAAGGATTTACTAAGTACATGACCAGGTTTATATAGGACATAAGTGCTTTAGGGCAGGTGCATATACATCAGTGATGAGTCAGAGATAAAGATGAGTCATCTAGCGACAGCAATGGCGGTCATGATGTAATACAAATATAGTAGAAGATGAGTCTAGTGATGGCGCAAGGTGGCGCGGTCATGACATAATACACAGAGAGAAATAGAGAAAATGAATAGGGGCAAGCGTAACTGTAACACCATGCAATATACCATTTGTAATGACACTCGACCAATAATCATTCGATATAGACAGATGCATCAGCAAAACCCTAAGTTAAGGTCCCCCCTGTTACAGTGCTGTATGGTGCTGTGTGGCACTGTGTGGTGCTGTATGGTACTATGTAGCACTGTAAATGGGGGGACCTTAACTTAGGGTTTTGCTGATGAGTCTATCCATTGAGAAGTAAGGTCTACTCTGACATACCTTGGAACACTGTTTGTGGTCCATGCAATGGATTGTTCTATGCGATGGTTGACAATTAAATATTTTATATGTACAACTCAGCTCTTACTACTGATATTTCGCAACACAGGCTCACACTTTACTCTACAGCAGGTTACCCTAACGTTGTAATCATCCTCAGCTAGCAAAAATATATTGTGTGAAGACCAAATGACACATGTCCTCGTCATGGTTGAGCATCAGCCAAGCATCCCTCACTTCTGCACATTGCAACCTCCTTCCTTGTCCCTCTCAAACTAGGTCCATATTTAACAACATGAACCTGTGCTGGCGCATTGTTTCTTAGACCCATTTAAGTGAAAAATTTCCCGAAGCAAACAGAGCTGCTAGGCCTGTATGCTTGCAAATTGGTCATTCCTCAATAATGCCAAACATTCCCATGTGAAAGCGGTTGACAAATTTACGTTGATTGTTGCAATGCTCAACAATATATTGCTTTAAATATCATTATCATCTGTTCACAGGTTCACTGATGAAATATCATCGTCATCAAGTCCACCTCCCTTTGCCCTCGCACCCCCGTGCGTACCTTTTTTTGAATCCAATTATTGTCCAGTTGGGGTGTTGTACCATATGTAGGACATTTCTATCTAGGAAAGGGGGAGCGCGCGCACCTTCACCTGATTGCAATACCCCAACTTCCTGGAGCATGCATACTCCCCACATCCTTCGGCACTTGCAATGGCCCAAATATGAAGGCGCGAGACTCCGGCGATTGGAGAATGTCATCTTTGTAACGCAGACAAACCCACACAAGTACCCAGATGAACAACTCGAGATCATGACTACATAGGTACTCCACTTCGCCTCCTCTGTGGTGAGATGATCAAGCGCCTTGAATGGCGTGCGCTCGTTGCACTCAGGACCTGCCACAGTCGACAGATTATGGTCGCTTAAGATGCATATCAAGGTGTCTTTCGATCTATAATATAGAATATTGCCAAGGACGACATCATCTCGACGACTGACCGCTGCATTTCAGGTATCATGGTGACCTGCAACGGATCTTTCAACGGGTCGGAACTTGCGGAATATAAGGATGTAGAGCAGGCAACTACCCTTGGTTTGGTTATAGAACGCTGTAAGGAAACATGGTCTTTGATGATCTCTCGCGATCTCGGTGAGGACGACGTGGACCAAAGTCCTTGGTGATTTGAGGCACAAAGTATGGGAGTTCACGACTTGCAAGTGTGTCCAGCAAGCGTGTCCGTCTGTGGTCCTTCGCTCTATTGCGACCTGTAATTATCAAGTGTACATTAGTTGTATTTCCTCGGTCCTAGGAGCGCGCTGTACTTTTGTTGTAATCGGCCGCCATCACTAAACAAGACACTTTTCATTATGCGCAATAGTGAGTCACTATCATCCATCTATTCAATCGCTTTACCTACCGGAGACGAAGCGCACACAGGCAATTAACGCAAGTATCGGAACCCAGAAACTGTAGATAGTGTAACAAGTAAAGAAAATCACTGTGAAGGTTCCCGTAGAGGTTTGCTGAGCGCCGCCCAGCTTTCGGTATTTTTGAATGACTGTAGAAAACCATCGATATCTAATTCTGATTCCTCAAAGTTGATCGGTTGGTCTCCCCCTTTTGTCGATCGTAATAGTTGTTTGCGTCGATTGAAGGTGTGCGTGTCAAGCACATCGAAACACTCCACAAGGAACTCCCACATAAGTGACTTTATGTGAGGGGATCGGTATTCTTTGAGATTGTTCAGGAAGTATAGCTTAAGCATGCCACATGTCACGGCGCCAGAAGTGGCCCAGTCATCCAACCGGCTCGGGCGCGATTCCTCTGGTAGAGGGGCTCCGTTCTCGTAACGCAAGCAAATCCAGGCGAAGCACCACATAAACGACTCCAAATCATGACGATATAGGTGTTTAATTTCGCCTCGTTGGCCCTGTGCGGAGAGAAGCTCGAGCGCCATGAACGGCACCGTGCCCGTGCGCTCGTTTCCCCGAGGAGCTGGGTCATCCGCCAACGAGGATAGATCGTAGTCATTTAAAACGCCTATCCGCTTCCCGTCTTTCCAGTACCACATCAGGTTGCTAGGGCTGACATCTCGATGAAATACACCTTGCTTCCACAACGTAACGTGGCCTACATGCTATATCAACGAGGAGCCTCATAAATACGATAAAAATACATACACAGGATACATTGATACCACACGTCGAAAAGCTCTTTGCCGTGAAGCTTCGTGATGGGGTGGAGCTTGCGGAATACGAGAATGTAGAGCACGCGACTGCCCGTGGTGGGTTCCGGAACACCTAGTGCTTCTCGGATGGCGGATGTAGGATTCGTGATCGTGTGGTGCCAGAGCAACTCAGGAATATGGTCTTTGACGGTATCGTGCGCCTTGGCGATCTCCTCAACTCTTTTCAGGATTTCCGGCTCGCTAGTGCGATTTGCCTCTCCCCAAAATATCTTAGCCACCATCCCATCCTGGATGCTTTCGTATTTCTTGGCCAGCGCGTCGCTAGTGACAGGGACTACATTGGTTGCCCGTCCTTGCAATCCGTAGTGTGTCACGCTTTCGTCGTGGCTGGTGTGAAGCAGCAGATCCACCTCTCCAAGTTCTGCGTCCTTGATTTTGAATTCATGGCATCGCTTCCCCTCAACTTGAACTGGGAGGAAATCCTTGTTTCGGCCCCAATCCTGAGGTTCGAATCGTTGTAAAGCATACAACAGCACCATGAATCGCGGGAGATCTTGGATGAAGTTGATGCCCGAGCTTTGAATGGTCCCTTGACGATCATAATACCAGATCCACATTACATCGTCTGAAACAGCGGTGATAAGAGCGCGACCACTCTTGACAGACGAACGAACCCACCGATGACGATAAGATTAATCAGGTGATTGACGGCAAGATTGGCCGCAAACATTTCGGCCGCGTACATACCCGTCTGGACGGTCACATCTGGCTCGTCGGGGTCGATCCTGGATTTTTTCGGAGCGGATTGCAAAGTGTCCGCGGCCTTGCGCTTGGAGCTGGACCCGCCCTTGGAAGCCTGTGCGGCAGTAAGGCCGGAAGATACGACTGCAGCTCGGCAGATTTAGTTTGATCTTGCAAAAAAATACAATCACTTACTTGCAGTGTCAGGCGCAGGTTGTGTTGCGGCCTGCGAAGGGCCTGGCGCAAAATCTTCAGCCTTAAGATGATCCACCGGCAGATATTCTGGCTTGGTAGGAACATAGTCATTCACTTTATACGAAGATTGCGGCGGTTTAATCGATTTCTTCCTGTCCGTTTTTCTCTTGAACTCGATGCAAGCTAGAACATCTTTCCAGGGGAGTGGCGCTGGTGGCTTTGCCATTGCATTCTTGACCATATGAGCCTTGCGCTTCTCGTCGTCCTTCTGTTTTCCCTTCTTACCGCCCTTCTCATCCTCGAAGGGAGTACATGCGCTGTTCAAAGGAAGAAAGACGAGGTCGGGCTTCCGAGCTGATTTAACAGTCTGGTGGTTTTGGTACATGGGCATATCGTTCTGCTGACAGATCATGTCCACGGCGGGGACAGGAGCGCGCATCCTATCGACCTTGATATCTTCAAGACAAGCGAGCGCGATATTGGTGGCTTCTATAAAAGGGGCGTAGAGGTTGTTTTCTACTCCTGGACGTACGCTTGCAATCATTGTAAGCATGAAACTGTCCGATCGGCGAAAAAGCACTTACTATTTTTTCAGGGCTGTCTCGACGCCCGAAGAGTGTATATCCCCAGCGGATACCTGTCCATTGCAAACCGGCAGAACTGCCTTCAGGCACTTCTGCAGAAGCTCGGGCTGTCGAGTCTCGGGAGTGGAAGAAGCGCGCTGCAGGAGGGCTTGCAACATGGCATCTGCTTTGCACTCCTTAGCCTGCTCAATATCCCGTTGAATCCATGGGCGGACTTTCTTAACACTTAATAGAATGTCAGTTGCTACTCAATAAAAATAGGAATGTGCACACTTGACACCGAGCACGCCGATGTTCTCGCTGACGACGGCAGTCCCGCGGCTATTTGGGGTCGATTCTATTTTGCTAGCACCATGAGCTAGTGCATTTGCGCGTGGCGGAGTAGACGATGTGCCTGTCTCGCCAGCAGGGGACATGATGCTAGGCGTTCAATGATTACGCTGACGGAGTGTTGTCAGCAGAACTGGTAAAGTGGAAAAAATTAAGAGGACAAGAAAAACAACTGCTTTCTGCTTGCCTTATATCTGGTCGACCGATGCGGCGCAAATGCAGTGGACCATTGATCAATCTGATGTGGATTGATGTGGCGATTGTGGACCTACAGTTTGACTCCGACGACGCGTTCCCATCAACACGCGCACGTGACCTTGACTTATGTGTCAACTACGAGTCAGCGTCATGCACGAGCGTGCCGAAATCTACTGATCTACCTATGCGAACGATAGGCCTTCATCTCAAAACTTCCAACAAGAACGCGTGCAACTGAGGGAGCGAGGTTGGGTCATTAAATGTTGGCGTTACAACGAAAGATTAATTTTTGCAACTGTCTGTTCATGGTCGTTTGACAAATGACAGCGAAGGTGAACGGGCGGAGGTCGTGACACCGACATTGCGAAGCGGAGATACCACATTGGTGATAACCCTCGAATTCCCAATGTGCTCCCATCATACCCGTGATTTCGCTGATTCGTGTATTTATAGGCTAGCAGCTCAAATTTTCGCAGCGGCAGCGGACTCCGCCGTCACGTCATGTGTGATTGTATGATCAAGTTTGATCAAGTGTGGGGTAACTATATCCAAGTCAGATATACGTTATCATCATCGAATATTCAAGTTGCCAGAAGGATCGAGGCCTGGGAGTTGGCACCAATCAAGAATAACTTGTCTCCAGTCAAAGGCAACTCATGTACACATCGATCAAAGTACTAGTAAGCATCTGCTCTACCCATCTTCTTGTATAGTATTTTCTCGAAACTCCTCGCCAACGCATAGGTGATAGCTCCGACCACAAACCCTACAAACACACCAACGTCTCCACTGCCCTGCCTCGCTACTGGTCCTACATACCAAGCCTGTGACATGAATGGAACAACAGCTCCACACGCGCACACAAAGGCCACTACCGCGGGGATACCGCTAGGCAAGAAAGCATATGAAGCCCAAGTCGTGACGGGATATTGGTCCTCAGAAAACAAGGCTCGTCGGAATAACATATGCTCTGTGAGTATTATCGCAGAAAATGCTGATGTCCAATATCCATCGATATCTGAGAGATCATGATGTTAGCGCTTACAATAGATACCGATATTTGAGACTTGTACTAAGGATGTCAACAAAGGTAGCATAAAACTTTTTGGAACCAACAATGGCCACTGGTATCAGACTTGAACCCAAATCATGAGCGTCCCCGAAGTTTACATTCACTTGATGACACCTACATTCCCTCTGACATGAGGATATATACCCATCTGGGCACCGCAGCAAACCACGTAGAAATGGCCATGAAACTGTTGCTGAACGTATATATCGTTGGTGCACAGGCACTAGATATGCTGAGAGCGACCAAAGCAGTCAGGATTTCTCCAAATGCGCCTGTAGGTAACAAGACGCTGTGTAACAAGCCACCGACGGAAGAGCTGTTATCGAATCCTGCATTCCAAGCAGGCACGCTCGGAGCTGCTGCTGCGAATGCGGCACCCAGAGCCTGACCAGTCACCTTTTTAAAGAAAATTGTCAAGGTGCAACTGATATCAACATAAATGGCTCACATTAGACACGAAGAACCCAAGATACGTGTAAATAAAAATTCTCGCACTATCGGGATGTCAAGGAGAGCCCTGGTGATGGTTCAGGAAAACTTACGAAGAAACGTCAGGGCTATGGTATACGCCATAGTCAGGAATCATGGGACACCAGCCGATCATGTTAGATGCGAGAATGGACGCAAAAGATATGACATTAGCGGGTGTTGCTGGAGGGACAGGGGCCGATAGGTTTTCGCGTAGCTGTGGATAACCGACAGCCAGCATGGCGATAAAAGCAATCACATTTGGGATCCATGCCACACTCTCGTACCTATGAATCAACATTCCGTCAGAATTCTGAATGACTGATATTGGAGGGGTCCCACCAATGGATAATACGGTATCCACAGAAAGTGACCTTGAAACCTGTCATTTTTAGTGCGGCAGGAGGAATTCCGACATACCGCAAGAGATATGATACCAAGGATGGCGATACCAAGAGTATCATTAAGTTGAGAAGACAAGCTGGCTATCGTTTGTCCGCCAATAATACAGTTCAGAATAAGGAAACCTTCCGAGGAGAAAACATTCAAGACGGCCGGTATGATGGCACCGAAATACCTTGATGTCGGTCAGGGAATGATACTGGCAATCAGAAGAATAACTCACCCCCATGAGTACCTCGCTTGTACCATAGCTCGCAGGCCAAGCTTTGGCCCGAAAACAGCACTAGCGCATTATGAAGTCCCCGGAAATGCGCAGAGGAATAGCAAAAACCCACAAGAATCCTGGCAGTAAACAGCATCTAGCTGAAGGTCAATCGCTGGCAGATCAAAATTTCGTAAACTGTTAACTTACACTAGGTCAACAATGACGATAATAGCTATGGAGTCACAAACTCCCAGGGAAAAAAATGCAGGGCCAGCAGCGCCAGTGCTGAATCTGGAGGTGTTAGGTAGGTTAGGGAATAGCGCCAGAATTAAGACAGCACTGAAAACATACGACAATATATTCATGCAAGAGGAGAACCAAATGAAAAACAACTGGTACCACCGAGTCTCGAGACGTTCCTCTGCTGGCACCGGCATGATGCTGATCCAAGGATCAGCAAAAATGCTAAGATAGGTATCACAACATCTTCATCTCACTCACCCATGAGTTTCAATTCCACATCGAGAAAGTAACTGAGTGGTACGTCTGAAGAATCCTACGTGATAGCGACTGTCCTCCATACTATCATCCCTCGTATACTCATCAGGGTACACACTGGGTCTGGAATGGTAATTCAACGAACCTGTCCAGTTTCCGCTCCACTGTGTAAGACTGCATTGCATGAGTAGTAGTTGACCTATTTCAGTTGGGTCGATCGATATGCAACAGCGTCAAAGATAGTAGCAGATGAGTCGGGTGCCTAATCCCATTGCTAAATGTCGTCAGCTGGCGAAAGTAAAGCAAGTGGGATCCGAAACTTACCGTGACGGAGAAGACTACATACCCGCATATATCAAGACAGCACGATCTTCAATTGATCAATCGAGCTTCTCGATCTGTGCCGTTCCCAAGCTTTCAAAGCTTCGAGTTTGGAACGATGCGGCATGATTCAGTGAAGATATCTTTGATAGTAGTTAGTATTCTACCCCGAGGCGAGGTACGAGTGTAGGGTTAGAAGTATGTCTATGTGATCCGAGGCTTTGTGTCTAACTCGAGAAAGAGGATGTAGAAGCACGACTGAAATTCAAAGATGATGAGTGACAGTAGGAAAACAAAAAGGAAATCATGTAACGAAGTTCCGGATGAAAGCCCCGCAGGGCTTTACGGTCCGAAACAACAGCCTGAAACTCGGGTGAAAAGGTATTACAGCTGTGAAGGGCGGGTTACCAAGCCCGAACAGACAGATTACCTACAGTGGTCAGGATACGAGTGATACGTCGTTGGTAGTGGTGAATCATTTTCCTGGCCGCCACTGGACCGCGGTTCGAACCGGACTGTTGGCAGACTGGACCGTGGTTCAGTCCAACGTTCGAGGACCCATGGGAGCCCAGCCCTTGGTTCCGTTCTCTGTTCCTGCTTGAACTGTTTGAACGCGTCCGAACGCTGAATGCAAACATATATTTTTGATGCAGTAACTTGATTACTGGGAGTGTAAATATGATGTAATGATTATGTAAGTCTACAAAGACAAGTTCTGCAGAGTATGAAATTGATTATTATTGATACTCCAAATAAATTCGCTATGAGCGCCAAGCTGCTCAGCGCTCAGCCCCTGATGCCGACTAACAACTTGAAGTTCCCTGTCGAGCTGTGGCTCCTCATTCTCTCTTTCGGCAAATTTTCCTCCAATGACCTAGCTGCACTCTGCCAAGTGTGCACTGGCTTGTATCATGCAGCGGTTGACTCTCTGTACGAGTCCATCACAGTCGACAATTCGGATATCTGCACCACGCTTGCAGAGCATCCCCATCTTGCAGAGAAAGTCAAATCATTCATATTCACATATCCAACAATCATGGTCTATGATGGTCCCGAGGTGCATCTAGATCATCTCATATTGGCCCTCAAAAATATGACTTGCCTCTCAACACTCAAGCTTATCCATTCCAAAAAGCGTGTATATTCTTCCATCCTTCAGTACTGTGATGCCGAGCTTCACGTTTTTCATTGCACCTATCCTGTTGATCGCCAATTCCTGAGCTTTTTGAATAGGCAGGATAGCATCCGCGATCTTGCTCTCACTAGCCAGCCCACAATAGATATCTTTCCTAGGCGCGAGGTGATGTTTCTTCCCACATATCTGCCACATCTCATGGAAGTCTCCGCCGACCTTTGGTTGTTAAAATACCTCGTGCCTGGACGTCCAGTTCACACTGTGCGCTTCAAAGGCAAACACGTACAGGACAGCAACATGCGGCTCAGCGACTTTGTCGACACCTCCACAGTACCTGTTAGGAATTTGGGATTTGATTTCATGATTTGGTGCCCAGCAGTAATATGCCTCACACCAATTTCCAAATATATTGAGGAAATTACGCTGACAGGTTTGGTCACTCAGGTCAGCAATACTCATTCGATTTATAGCAGGATTATGACTTACAGCCGTATAGTGCCTAATTAGTCAATATCGGCGTTATGGAATCTTTTACTGGGGACACCATCTTGATCGCATGCTAGTACGCGCGCCGAATTTAAAAAGGCTAACATTCTGGTTGGAAGGGAAACGTGGAGACGCTCATTCATGGGCTCAACTTCTGTTCCAGGAGTTTCATGATACACTGTCTCATCTTGAGCATGTCTCATGCGTAGTCGCTGGACCAGACGTTTCAACGACATTCGACTTTTTGCCGGGTTGCCTCCCAATTGCACATGAAGATAATCGAACCCGTGGTCATAGGGCCACAAATGATGTTCGGGAGCTTATGCCAATTCCAGTTCTTTGTTGCGGGAGTGAGGAAAACCTTTGCGATAAATACTCAGAATTCACTTTCCCACTGGTTTAATTATTGTGCTCTTCCTGCAGTGTAGTTGATGTATTGCATTCATCATTCTGGTGCCAGCATTAGGCGGCATGGTGCAAGTGTACTTCCAGCCTGAGTGTGCTTTCGACGAGGACCATACCAGCATGTATCAAAGTAATACGACATGAAACCACACACCAATATGAATGAAGACTCCATCCTCTGCTCAAGCGGTACCTTCATCTTCACAGTGTGGATAGCACGGTTGAGTGCCCAGGCCACTGTCGTACAGTTCATGACTCAGACACTACCGTCCTCCAAATCGCCGAGCATATTCTCATAGAATACTTTGACAATGTGATTTGCGACAGCATTATGAACTCCATCCACAGGCCCACTCATTCCACCCATCATTTATTCCTACCACTCACTCTAAACTGCTCTCAATGTCCGATGCTGCGTGTCGTTCGGCGCATGTTTCATCCCACCATCACGCATAGTAGCCTAGGAGAATGATAAATTAGACTTGAAGGCGGGTTACTCCAGAGTCCATATTGCCTTCGTATTCGTTTCATGATCCTCGCGCCCTATGTACAATCATCAGGGTAAACAATCTTCTACTTCCTTATGGGTGCATACCCACAGGCTTTACGTGTCCATCAGTGTCGATTCAAGGAGGTACTGGAAATACACCGTGCGAGTAGAATCCATCAAAAACTCTCTCCGCCCTTCATTGAACGATATGACGCTGAAATTCATGCGTTAGCCAATAAAATCGTAACAACGAGTTTCATAACTTATTGATGGGAGGATGTAGTTGGGCCATATATGTGACCATCCACATAAGATAACACGATGTAAGCGTGAGCATGATACCATACGAATTGTCCTGCATTCCGAGTGGAGGATATTAGTCCGTATTTTGATAAAGTGGAGAAGGCATACGTTTGATATGGGCCTTTTGGAACGAAGAGGTAACCACAAACCATCAGTCCTAGGATTATGACGAGTATGAAAATCACTGGGATGACGGACGCCATGACGAGTTGTAGCCTGCGGGGTACTAGCAGAAGTAAGGGTAGATGACGTCCAGCCGCCATGTGATCACTTTAAGGGTGTGCGATAAGACACACCTTGAAATAGTTCGTTGAAAATAAGATTGATAGGAGCACGCCAGGGTAATTTATGTTTTTCATGTTGAGACATCGGACTGCGCTATTTACTCCAGAAATTTCGCTCAGTCTCGTTCTATGTGCAATTAATCATGATGCTTACCCCGAATCCCTAGTAGCACGAGTTCAATATCATCACGGGCTAACCACAGTAGCAGCGATTTTGCAAACTCTTCCCAGGATTTCCGGCTCGCGAGTGACTGGTCACGAGTCCGCGTTCAAGTTACCCCTCAACTATCGATCGATGTAGTGTGAGTCATGATGGACACAAAATTGTGTCTTGAGATCGATCGTAGCATGCCATGGTAGAAACCTCAGGGACTCGGATACGAATAGCTGAGGATGGCAAGATACATCATGTTAAGTCGATGTACTTACTCCCTGCCAATGAAGCGTTCCAGGACGGCCCTATTGGACTGTTTGTATTGTGAATGTGCAACTGAAAGTTACAAGGATTGATAGTCAGAAAACCGTATGTAAGGCGACAAGCAAAGAAGATCATTGTGAAGGTTTGCTGAGCGCAAGCCAACCCTTGGAACATGTAAATTTAGATAGAAAAACATCGGGATCTAATTCCTCAGCGTCGGGCTGCTGGTCTGCTCCTGAGTCCGACGGTTCTTGGAAGCGAAGATAGTATCTGTCGTCGCCATCCCTTTTAAGTACCAGCAGACAGCTCACAAGGACACCCCATGTGAGTTTGTCTATGTCCGAGGGTGCAAAAGGCGACAAATTGTTGAGAAAGACTAGCTTCTTCTCGCCGCATGCAATGGCACCTAAAGTCGCCCACTCGTCGAAGGAGCGCAATCTCCGTGGTAGAAGGACTCCCTGCCTGTAACGCAAGCAAATCCAAGCGAAAACCCACATAAATGACTCCAGATCATGGCGATATAGGTGTTTCACTTTGCCTCGTTGACCTTCTTCAGTGAGAAGCTCGCGCGCCATGAACGGCACCGTGCCGGTGCGCTCGTTGCCCTGAGGACCCTGGACATTCGCCAACGAGGATAAGTCGTAGTCATTTAGCACACCTATCCGCTTGCCGTCTTTCCAGTACCACATCAGGTTCCCTGGGCTGACATCTCGATGATAGACACCTTCCTTCCACAAAGTAAGGTGGCCTGCACGCTATTTTAACAAAGAGCCTCATAAATTGAGTGAAATACATACATAAAATACACTGACGCCATACGTCGAAAAGCACTCTGCCGTCAAGTTCCGTGATTGAGTGGAGCTTGGGGAATACGAGGATATAGAGCACACGGTTGCCCTTGGTGGGTTCTGGAACCCCGAGCGCTTCTCGGATGGCGGACGTGGGATTCGTGAACGTGTGGTGCCAAAGAAGCTTGGGAATATGGTCTTTTACGGTTTCGTGCGCCTTGGCGATCTCCTCAACCTTGTCCAAGATTTCCGGCTCGCTAGTGCGACTCGCCTCTCCCCAAAAGATCTTGGCCACCATCCCATCCTGGAAGTTGCCATATTTCTTCGCGAGCGCTTCGCTAGTGACAGGGATCACATTGGTGGCCCGGCCTTGTAGGCCATAATGCGTCACTCTTTCGTCGTGGCTGGTGTGAAGCAGTAGATCCACCTCTCCAAGTTCTGCGTCCTTGATTTTGAATTCGTGGCATTGTTTGCCCTCGACCTGCACTGGGAGGAAGTCCTTGTTTCGGCCCCAATCATGAAGATCGAATCTCTGTAGAGCATACAACAGCACCATGAATCGCGGGAGATCTTGAATGAAGTTGATGCCTGAGCATTGAATGATCCCTTGCCGATCGTAATACCAGATCCACATTACATCGTCTGAAGAAGCTTCGGTAAGAGCGCGACCAACCTCAACAGACGAACGAACCCACCGATGATGATGAGATTCAGCAGATAATTGACTGCAAGATTGGACGCAAACATTTCGGCGGCGTACAGACCTGTCTGGACGGTCACATCTAGATCGTCGTCCGTGTCGTCGGGGTCCATCTTAGATTTTTTCGCGGCGGATTCCAAAGTGTCCGTGGCCTTGCGCTTGGAGCTGGACCCACCCTGGGAGGGTTGGGTAGTAGTAAGGCCGGAAGATAGAACTGCAGCTTGGCTGATTTAGTTTGATCTCGAAATCCTAAATACCATCACTTACATGCAGTACCGGACGCAGGTTTTGTTGCTGGGATCTGCGAAGGGCCTGGCGCTGGGTCTTCAGCCTTAAGATGATCCACCGGCAGATATTCTGGCTTGGTAAGGATATGGTCTGCCACTGTATACGAAGCGGGCGGTGAGCTGATCCCTTTCGTCCTCCCTGGCGTCTTTCTCTTGAACTCGATGGAAGCTAGAACATCTTTCCAGGGGAGATTTTTCGGCTTTGCCGTTGCGTTCGTGTCCATGTGAGCCTTGCGCTTTGTCTTGCGCTTCTCATTGTCCATCTCGTCGTCCATTGCGTCATCCCTCTCGTTGTTCATCGCATTGTCTTTCTCATTGTCCTTCCGCTTGCCCTTCTTGGTGCCTTTCTTGCTGCCCTTCTCATCCTGGAAGGGAGTGCACGCACTGCTCAAAGGAAGAATGACAACGTCGGGCTTTCGAGTTGATTTCGCGGTCTGGTGGGTTTGGTACATGGGCATGTCGTTCTGCTGACAGATCATGTCCACGGCGGGGACAGCAGCACGCATCCCGTCAACCTCGATCTCTTCAAGACAAGCGAGCGCGATGTTAGTGGCTCTTATGAAAGGGCCGTAGAACTTGTTTTCTGCTCCTGGACGTACGCTTGTGATCGTTATAAGCATGAAAACGCCTGATCAGCGAACTTAGAACAAGCACTCACTATTCATTGAGAGCTATCTCAATGTCCGAAGACTTTACAAGCGCAGTGGAGGTCTGTCCATTGCAAACCGGCAGAACCGCCTTGAGGCACTTTTGCAGGAGCTCGGGTTGCCCAGTCTCAGGCGCGGAAGAAGCGCGCTGCAGGAGGGCTTGCAACATGGCATCTACCTTGCACTCCTTAACCTGCTCAATGTCCCGCTGAATCCACGGGCGGACTTTCCTAACCCTTGATGGAATATTAGGAACTACTCAATAAAAACAAGAAATGTGCGCACCCGGCACCGAGCACGCCGATGTTCTCGCTGATGACAGAAGCCCCACGACTGTTTGGAGTAGATTCTATTATGCTACCACCATAAGCTGGTGCATTGGCGCGTGGCGGAGTAGACGACGTGCCAGTTTCACCGGCAGGGGACATGACGCTAGGTGTTGTTGTTAGGCTGACTGAGTGTCGTCAGCAGAACTGGTGAGGTGGAGAAAACTAAGAGGACGAGAAAGACGACTGGTTTCTGCTTGCCTTATATTTGGTCGGCCAATGCGGCGCAAATGTAGTGGATCATTGATCAATCTGATAGTGGATTGATGTGGCGATTGTGGACCTAGCTAATTTGACTCCGACGACGCGTTCCCATCAACACGCGCACGTGACCCTGACTTATTTGAATCTAAGTAGATCGGAGCCCTGGAAATCGATTTCAGTCTAATACTAAGTAGATCTATCTATACTTTGGTACTCTGTCAATTCGTCAGAGAGAAGATCAATCACAGCGCGCCAGGTATGTCTTTTTTTTTTCACGGTGAGAGGGATTCCGCTATCTAATACCACATACATCTCGAATGTTCTCGGTACGCAATCAATCATGATACATGATGCTTACTTCCAATCTCTAAGAAGTTCACTTGATTGGAATCAACAGAAGTTCTTCCAAGAACCTTGATTTTGGGTTCCGTTTGTGTTCTCAGGGTAGAGCGGAGTCCGACGCTCGCGCCATGTTGCACACGAAGACCATCAAATGCATGACTTGGCAGTCGCAATTCTCCACTAGCATTCTTTTCCTATAGGTACACACAATTGTTACCCCCTTTTAGATCTCTGTGCTGTATGTCGTGAGTAATTTTCATTAGCTGTTTCAGTATTTGTTTTCAAGCTTCGTTTGGGTGCGGCAGGTGTAGTCCAAGCCAGCTGGTGAGTTGAACAACTTTGAGAAGTTGGCGGAGGGGCACTTGGAACCAATCTCGCAGTGAAAATGTTTATTTTTATTTTCACTTTGAGGGGGGGTTCAAAACTTTGAGTCTGGCTGGCGGCGCGAGCAAGACTAATACTTACTCCATTTGATTCTAAAGTTCAAGTTTTAATATGTGCTCGGTGCCACTGAGCGAGTTTTGATAGTTCTGGTGCTACGTATGACTGATAATTTTTCGAACAGAGTGACAGGGTAGTATCCTAATGAAGATGACGGGAAACCATGGTTTGTGAGGCAGAATGCTCGACAATAATTTTTTTGGAGCGAAGTACCAGCGCAGTTGATGATTGTTGTCTCGAGAGGGACTACACTGTCCATCGTTGTCGGACGTCCGCATCGCGCTTTGGCCACTGCAGGGCTGACACAATGCCGCACACTATAAGACACGTTCGAAAAGCAAGACTCGATCGCAATTCTCTATTCTTTTGTCCTCCTACAATACACAGTCCATATCAATATAGCAAGCAATGAGCATCTTATGGAAAATGATCTTGAAGAACGTCGAATTAACGACGTTGAAGGATGAGTAGTGATTACTCTGTCGTGTAACGTGGTATATAATGTTCGTTGCTGAGACTGACGCAGCCCCAAGGTAAGATACACGACGCAGGCACTATGTACAATATCGATAGCCAGCGAACATCACCATTACTAGCAGGAAAGGTTAGACATACGTCATCCCGCATTTCTGGGAGCCAATGACGTACCAGGAAATAATCCGGGACACGCCGTGAAACCAGCGGCTCACCCGCTCGGGGGGCAGGGTCAAATTGTAGGCTGAGGACACCGTTCAGGACGAACAGCAAACGAACCAAGTAGGAAAAACACCCACAAGCTGTATGATAATTTTTCATCTATCTCCATAATCGCCGCCTGGTTACCGCATCTGTAACAGTAATTCGGTGCGCTAAAGATCGTCACGACATTCCGATCTTGACCCCAACTATAACCTAATCATCATTCACGCGTGAGCACACAAGCTAGCGTGGTGTTGAATACACACATACCCTCCATGACGAGCTGATGTGCTCGGGCGACAAGGGTCAACCCATTATTATGGTTGAAAGCCTCGGATATGTCCTGCCCGAAGGTGTACCCCGCCCCGCGGGGTGAAATACCCCAACCACACCGGTCGTCGGGGTCAGACCATAGAAGATCGCACATAGGACCTTCGTGAGGAACTTCTTGCACACGGTCGATGGAGCGAACATGATCTAATGTGTCGATAGAAGGTGAGAGACCGCCGTGCAGGCAGAATATCTTTGAATAAGAAGGTTAGCGATCAGAAACAGCAGTAAGGTGATTTGCGCTGTGGATGGGTATAGGGACAAGAGACTCACTTGGTTATCGATGAGGGCAGTGAGGGGAAGGTAGTCAAACAAATCGGTGAAGAACCGCCACACGTTAGCGTTTCCATATTTCCGCAAACACTCGTCATAGAAGCCGTACACCTGCGTGATTTGTCGAGACTCGTGGTTTCCTCGTAGAATCGTAACACGGTCGCGATAGCGCAGCTTGAGTGCCACAAGCAGAGTCACTGTTTCAACAGAGTAGTACCCTCGATCCACGTAATCCCCCATGAAGAGGTAGTTGGTATCTGGTGAGTTGCCACCGATGCGGAATAGCTCAGAAAGATCATGCTGCGCGTCGAGTAAACGAGGTATGAGAAGCACGAGACGCGCACGAGACAAGATCAGCAGTCCAGATTATAAGAACAAACAGGAACGTACAAATTGACCATGGATGTCGCCGCACACAGTAACTGGGCATCGCACGGGCTGTACGTTGGACTCCTCCATAAGGATCTCTCTCGTCTGTATGGCCGCAGTCAGATCGAGCCCAGGTGGCGTCTTTATCGGGGCCAACGAACCTTGTCGCATAATTTCTTTACGTCCGCTTCTGTTAGTTGTTTGCATTGACTGAGTTGTTCAATCCAGCCATCGATCTCGTGCTCCATGATAAGTTTGGACTGTGCTGGAAGTTTATGACAGAAGAAGAGTATGGAGGGCGTCCTTGTAATTTCCTCTAAACCCCATGTCACGTCATCACGCACTATCAGGGTTATTGTCACGCAATAATCGTGTCACGTTCAGCCTCCAAAACGCGACGCGCTCAGCAACAAAATCATGGCTCAACAAGAAGCTGTATACGCAACTGATGAGGTGAATCGCATAGCCAAATCACCCTATACGTCGTGCTCAATTATTCCAGTATGGCCGACCGTTCATCATCCTGAGGGAGCAGGGCAGAAAAACCAGAACTCATGGTGTAGAGGCAATCAAGGTGAGCGACTTTCCTGCCGATCAACAGTGCTGAGTTCACGAAATATATTCAAGTCGCACATTCTTGCGGCACGGACAGTGGCAAACATAATCCGGACCTCTCTAGGGCCTCGAGGTGAGTTCCATTAAACCGCTGTATTACAGGAGTCTGATTGATCAATCATGCAGGATTGGATAAAATCCTTATATCGCCTGACGGCGAGATCACCGTGACGAATGATGGTGCAACCATTTTGGGACAGATGGAGGTCGAGCATCAAATTGCAAAGCTCCTCGTGCAGCTGTCCAAAAGCCAGGACGATGAGATCGGAGACGGGACTACTGGTGTTGTCGGTACGATCTTGACTTGTGCCCATCTCTTCCCTCTTATTGAAATCCATTCAAAGTGCTGGCTGGTGCACTTTTGGAGCAGAGCGAAGACCTACTAGACCGTGGTATCCATCCCATCCGTATAGCAGATGGTTTTGACCGGGCCTGTGCTGTTGCCTGCGAGAAACTCGACAACATCTCAGATCGTGTCGAGTTCTCACCTGAGAACAAAGAAAATCTTCTCAAGACCGCGATGACCAGTCTAGGCAGCAAAATGTACGCTAGTCAATTCTTTCTTTCCTTGAATATGCTTTGAATTTGGCACAGCGTGTCGAAGGAGTTGCAGCAGTTCGCTCAAATCGCGGTTGATGCTGTTCTAACAGTTGCAGACCTTGAACGTCGTGATGTTCCCTTTGACCTCATCAAGGTCGACGGCAAAGTTGGCGGCTCCCTTGCTGACACGACGCTCATCAAGGGCGTTCTCATTGACAAGGATATGTCCCACCCACAAATGCCCTCTTGCGTGCGCGATGCGCGCCTCGCGATTCTCACCTGTCCCTTTGAGCCTCCACGACCCAAGACTAAGCATAAGCTTGAAATTACGTCTGTAGAGGAGTTTAAGCATCTCCGGGATTATGAAAAGGAGAAGTTCGAGGACATGATCAAGATGGTGAAGGACACTGGAGCGAATTTGGTCATTTGCCAGTGGGGTTTTGATGATGAAGCAAATCACTTATTGATGCAGAACGAGCTGCCTGCGGTTCGATGGGTTGGTGGACCAGAAATTGAGGTGAATTTCACAAATTCTCCCTACCGTGAAGGCATCATTGATGTTCTGTTCTTAGCTGATCGCTATAGCGACACAAGGTCGAATCGTCCCCCGATTCGAGGATCTTACGGCACAAAAACTTGGGAAAGCAGGTATCGTGCGGGAGGTTACGTTCGGCACGACCCGCGACAAGATGCTCGTTATTGAAGAGTGTGCCAACTCCCGTGCCGTCACAATCTTTGTGCGCGGAAGCAATAAAATGGTCTGCCTTCTGTTCACCCTCACTCCACATATCATCTGACATCAAGGCACGTAGATCGTCGATGAGGCAAAACGTGCCCTACACGATGCTATCTGCGCAGTCCGCAATCTTGTCGTGGACAACCGTGTGGTCTACGGGGGTGGCGCTGCCGATATCAGTTGTTCCATCGCCGTCTCCAAGGCTGCCGATGAGATTCCATCTATTGAGCAATATGCGATGCGCTCCTTTGCAGCTGCTCTCGATGCAATCCCCCTTGCACTTGCTGAGAACAGTGGTCTCTCGCCAATCGAGACATTGACAGAAGTCAAGAGTCGACAGGTCACAGAGAAGAACTCCAGACTTGGAATCGACTGTTCTGGAAGGGGAGAGAATGGTGCGTGATACCACGTTGCATACTGGAAACGCTTGAATCAAGTTCCGAATTCTAGACATGAAGAAGCAGTTCGTTTACGACCCTCTGATCTCAAAGCGACAACAATATCTACTTGCCACTCAGGTACGAACCTTTTGCTTGCCACTTTGATGCACGATGTCTCAATGTGTTTTCCTAATTGCAGTTGGTTCGAGCAGTCCTGAAAATAGGCAAGTCAACGATGTCTCTCCCCGACAAAACGCTAATTGTTCCTACAGACGATGTTATCGTAGCAGGGGAAGCAGACGAGTAGACTAGTTATGTCTAGAAGTACACACAGGACGCAGTCCACTGACATTTAGTAAACACCCTCATGTAATTTGAAGCGATTTGCTCGATCGTGTCGTGTTAAAGTTTTCCCCGAACTTGCACGTGATGCTCTCGGAACTTGCACACGAAGCTTTTGTTACGAGTTAAATTTGAATCTACAGATATCGTACGCAGGTCTTAGGGCTCGAGCGTTCGAACTCTCGAGCTTCCATCCATGTGCGGATCTAAGTTGGCGTATTTCTATAAAACCAGCCCATTTTCTTGTACCGAGTCTCAAAGCCTCACTGTTTGATTTCTGCATTCAAGTACTTCTTACCTCGGTAACTGCCTACTGGCCAACTCGATGTGTTGGATTGCACTAACACCATGCTTTGTTGTCTAGCATACCATTGTCAATATCCTAGACAATATTAACATGGGCAAGACTAATTTGCGAGTGCTCGGCCAGACACCCCTCAATGCCGAACCACCATGCCTCGTAGAGCTCACAAAGCACACCATTACACCGCTGCACCTGGCATATGCACGTAACCATTGTATGTTTATGTTTCTTCCAAACTATGCCACTACCTCTTCTATCTCGCATAATGCACCTGACTCTGGTTCTCAATACGATCAAATCCGACGTCGTGCTCGCGTCTGATTTTCATTCCCCAATGCTTGGCTTGACCGCGGACACTGCTGATTTGTGGTATCCGCAGCTGTGATAAAAGATCTAGCATCTGAATTCGACAGTTATACGGTCAAGATAGACGGCGAAATGGAGGGGATGGAAGACAAGGTACTTAACGTCAAAGACATGATCGCATCCTTTCCAAAAAAAGTGGTCGTGGCTGCTCTCATCGTACGTCATCCCTACCATTTCCAGAATGAACATACCCACCACCCGATCTAGTGCGCTGGTAACCGTCGTGCCAAGATGCAAGAAAAGACCGGGAAAGAGGTGCGAGGTATCAAGTGGTCCGAGGGTACCATTGCGAATGCGCGCTGGGGCGGTGTACTCCTGCGTGATATATTAATCAGTGCAGGAATCCCTGAACTGGAAGATGCGCAAAAAGGTTACCATGTCTGCTTCGCTTCGAATGTTGCGCCGTGCCAGGATGATACGTGTTATGGAGGGTCTATTCCGCTTGAGGAAGTCATGGCTGAGGATGGTGCTGCTATGCTTGCATACGAGGTCAGATTATTGGTTTAAGAAGTGGGCGTATATTCACGTTTGTTATTAGATGAATGATGCACCCCTCACGCCAGATCACGGATTCCCTTTGCGTGTTGTCGTACCTGGCTACTTTGGCATGCGATGGGTTAAATGGGTGGACCGTATCACCATTTCAAGGAACGAATCTCCCAATTTCTATCAGCAGCGTGATTACAAGATGTTGCCTGAATGTGTACGTCGTCCATATCTAATCGTGATGTACGCTTACGTCCAACATCTTTACTGCAAATAGGTTTCCTCTCCAGAGAAGGCCATCAAGGAGAATTGGTGGAGTCGTACACCTTCGATGCAACGGCTTAATTGCAACTCGGTCGTTGCACACATCCAGTGTCTGACACTTGCCTGTCCTGACCAGAAGACTCTTAAAGTCACAGGTTACGCCTACTCCCACTGCCCTATCTCGCGTGTGGAAATCAGCGCGGATGGCGGCGAGACATGGCACGAAGTACGAATCACATACCAAGAGGGTAGCTGGAGTTGGTCACTGTGGGAAGGCGAACTCGTGGTAGACATCGATGTCGATGCTCTTGAGTGGGCTAGCCACGGACAGAGGAATGGCCGCCCGAAGACCAAGGTCACGGTGATAAGCCGAGCATTTGATCAATCTGGAGGCGCACAGGATACTGAATGCCGTTGGAACCTGAGGGGAGTGGGCTTTTGCGGCGTTGGTGTTGGATCGGTTGAGGTATAATTAGTTTTCTGGCTTGATTGGATTTCCTATGTACGTGAGCATACCATGACACGGTGATCTGTTTTGATATCGAAAAACCTTTACTTTCGCGAGACTGTTAAATCAAGTCATATCCCAAGCTCAGAGGCCGTGGTGAGTAATTATGTCTGCGCATGAATCTAGCAACGAAGTGGACTGGTCTAATTGAACTCCTCATATTGCGAGATCTGTATTGTCAGAAGATCTCTGGGTCAACGATTTTGCAAACATGATCAGACACGGGCCGCGATAGCTCTCTTCGAGTGCAGTGGGCCGAGGAGATATGGAAGCGCCCAAGTCGCAGTGTTCATCTCGCGCCGTACTGAAGTGAAATTAGTTCACAGGGGTTTTTGTAGCGCTGACTGATTTCATGCAGAGGTGAGCAGTTTTAGCTTTTAGACATGTCTTGAACTTTTGGGCGCTCAGCGCTGAATTCGAATCAGGAAGAAACGTCATGCGGAAGACAAGCGCTCTTTCTGTGGCTGGGCATGTCAAAGACCCTTGGTCCCTTGCAGGGGCGCCAGGTATTATACATAGTTAGGCAAATTGGGGCTATCGATATGTCATGGCGCTTCTAGCGATCGTATCAGGTGCCACAACTTGACTCTATAAGGCATACGAACGTTGATATCTCTCGTACTAATCCTAGTATTCAGCATGCCTTTGATTATGATCTAAGTTATCATGGTGCTTACCCGCACAGAGTCCGGATAACAAATCAAACCCCAATGCTTCTTTGAGCTCCCATCCCATGTTAGTGGAACTTCCCATCACTCCGCTTGATATAAAAGGTCTGACCCTTAATCATCTGCTCGAATTACCCCTGGTATCCATTTCCATACGGGCAGCAACGAAAATGACTGGAATTGACTTCACCGTCTTCAAAGGCTCCCCCACTGGAAAGATAGTCGAGTCAAAAACTCATAAAGAAAGCATCAAAACAGACGAGGTGCTACTCAAAATCACCCATGCTGGCTGTGCGGTACGGACCAGCATCACAGGACATCAGACATGGTCCTCGGCCATGAAGGTGTTGGCATCGTGCAGCAGGTCGGGTCGCAAGTCACCTCATTCAAAGTGTATACCTGTTTCTTGTTTGCGTTGTCGTGTAGCTGATCCGGTCGCGATTCAACAGTGGCGATCGTGCTGGCTGGGGATACCTCCACAATTCGTGTGGGCACTGTGAAGAGTGTCTCAACGCAAACGAGATGTTTTGCGCCGAGAGAGCCATGTACGCATACTCAAACACTGACCAAGGCGCATTCGCTTCCCATGCGGTGTGGAAGGCAGCTTTTCTCTTTCATATTCCCGATGCTATCACTTCCTCTGACGCGGCGCCATTGATGTGTGCGGGAGCAACGGTGTTCAACGTGATGTACTTGTATAATGTCCGACCTACAGACCGAGTGGGGATTGTAGGCATCGGTGGTCTTGGTCACATTGCCATCCAATTTGCAGCGAAAATGGGGTGCGAGGTTGTAGTTTTCTCTGGGAGCGGAAGTAAGAAGGAAGAGGCGACTGAGTTTAGGTGCAAAAGAGTTTTACGTCACGAGAGGCGCGAGCAAACTGGAAATCGGGAGACCGGTTAAGCACCTATTTGTTACGTCCTCGCGAATCCCTGACTGGAATCTGTGAGTCTTATCTCGGGGTATTGTTCTTTGATCGACTTATATGATTCGTAGCTTCCTCCCGGTTCTGGCGTCTAATGCTACTATATACCCTCTCACTTTTTCTGAGGGGGATTTGGCCATTCCCTATGTGCCTCTCTTGTCAAAGGGGTTGAGAATACAGGGAAGCTTTTGTGCATCGCGTGGTGCCTACGTCAAGATGCTGACATTTGCGGCTGTCCATCGCATCAAACCCATCACTGAAGAATTTCCACTGACGGTCGAAGGAATTGAAGAAGCCATGGCTAAACTCGACAATGGAGAAGTCAGATATCGAGCGGTATTGGTGGCTGGCCATGGGAGATAGGACTGATAATCAAAAGCGGGTGAGATGAAGTATTTCAATTTGTATTATCATCCAGAGTATTTCCGAAGTACCAATTGCACAAATGTCTCTTCAAGTAACCAAACTGCGGTACTTCATGCATTCGTCTAAACGGGGTTTAACATAGATATTGAGTGTTGCCATTCACAGGATGAACTTCCACTCTAAAGACCTTACCCAAATCGAGGGATATCGATAAGCTTTGTGAGGCTACCCACTGAGCATTGCGCAGCTCCTAGGCAGCTGTCAGCTCAGAAAATCGTGCCCAGACTCGAGTATCGATCGAACGAAGATCTTGCGTGTCTTTGGGTACCGCCAGAGATATTACTCAGTTAACCATGGTCAGACTGTCCACGCATTCGTCCAGACGGGGCTTTACATAGCATTGATTGTTGCCATTCACATGGAGCATTGCGCAGCTCCAGTCTTGCGCCATATGATGACGTGAGGGCAGGGTTATCATTTCCTAGGTCCTTGTTAGAACGGTCAATTCAATCGAGTCTATTATTAGACTCAAGCTAGACGCCAGAAGGAAACTCGAGTCTGCGCTTCTTCCGTAATCGGTCGCACCTCTAGTCACTCATTTCGACTTTTTATCGTGCCACGCCCATAGTGCCTATGGTGCAAGAAGGAGTCACTAGTTACTGAGGGGCTGCTCGTTGCGTTTCGGATCCCTTCACCACACTCGACTTCAGGTGCATTACTCATACATTTTCATCCCATCCGCTCATCACCTCACTCACATTAATCTCAGAGCACCGGATCCGTTTGGGCTCAATGAAGTATCCTGGTTAATGAGCCAAAGTCCTACTAGCAGTTAGAGGTACTCAGTGCATAACCCTGGAGCAACTAAGATGAACAGGGGTGCTGAAAGGGTCCACAGGTTCACTACTTCTCGTGGTCCCGGAAACAGCCAACTTTCAGCGATCGCCTCATGAACGAACAGACTTCCACTAGCCGCTACGATCTTGACAGCACTACTGAGATCAAGTGCGTGAAGTTCAGCATCAGGGAGAGATCTCTACTAGTAACAATCCACCAAAAGCTCTTGTATGACCTATATCTACTTCCCAACTTACATAAATAAGTACTACGACAAAACCTGGAATAAATAAAAACGGATTCTTTTGCTCCCTGCATACTACCCACTCATTGCAAACCAATCATATCGAGCTACACGCTACTGCTAGTTGTCACATGAGTGCGCTCCTGAAAAGCAATTGAAGTCATAGCGGTTGCTGTGTCAGAGTTGGCCACGAGCTCAGCGTGATATTCTCGAACACCAAGGATCAGGCGTGGTCCCAGCACAAACAACTCTACAGATTGGAACACCGTAGAAAAACCGAGATAAATCTGAGTATCCAGGGGATTTGAGTCCTATAGAGATGATGAACCATGGTCACATGTAGAGGGCAGTGACAGATCGGCATACCGCTAAGAGCGTCGGAGAGAATAAACCGATTTTGAAGCAAGAGACAGCCAAAAAACTAGAACGTGCAAAACGTCAGCGGAACAAGAGAACCACATTCACACTATGAGCGCACCTCGCAAAGTAACCAACATGAGTTTGTATTAACACCGTGAAACAGTCCCCGATAATACCTGTTGTTGAGTGTTGTCGCAGTTCACGGAAGTGCTTTACAGCAATCCAGACCGCAAGACACAGCGCAAGGACCTCCCATACAGTTCCAAGTATCCACGTCATGGAAGAAAGAAATAAGAAATCTCCTCCGTAGTCAACCATGCACTGATAGGTACCGGAGAGAATAATTTCCTCTGATATTTCTCAAATGAGCCTGACTGCACTTACATATTTCACACATGATTAACACTTACCCCCTGCATTATACATCATTGATCTTATGGTCATCACTGCGTTGGCAATTCTGATGGCCACAAAGGTGGTAACAAGAAATATCAGCGTCTTTCTGGATCGCTGATACATGGCATGTAACCGAGCGATCATGATCACTTGTATGGTCTTTCAGTCAAGTCAATGTCACGGAGGTGTATAGCTCACCGCCCAGTATTACATTTACAGCGACACACATCCAATCAAGTGCATCGATGATGATAAGACCTGACAAATCCAGCAACATCAGTTATCAGTTTCGGAAGCTCACAGGTTCGAAACAAACTCACAACTGTGGGAGTAGTTATGTTGAGTCAACGAGTTGTTCGAGAATCTCACTCACCCCTGCATGATAGTTTAGTGTTTGGATGGGAATTGAAGGCATCATGCGGAATACGCACTGCATCTGTTTGTGAAATTGTTGGAAGACCGACTGTATGTCGCACATCACAAGAAAGAAACAGAATCTATGCGAGGATGCGTACCCAGTATGAACATCCTGATTGTGAGAGATGGGTGATGAGCGCAACATCAATGGCTTAAACATCCAAACGTACACAAGATATCCAATTCCAGCATAGCGCACCTAGGATATATAGAAGTCAGCAGGACTTGGACTTGCTAAGAGTAAATATTAAAATACAAGGCACATACACTAAGATAGAGAAAGGTCATCAGGGACCAGCGTTGCCTCTGCCATGAACAAGTTATATTTTCATGTCGTTCTTTTGATGTGGGAGTCTCGTACTCACCCAGATCAGTTCAATCTATAAGCACAATTCTAAACGAGTTGGCTGCTACAGTAATGGATCAACGTACCTCTTGTCCGAATGTAAGCGCTGGGAATACCATAAGGATATCAGTGGTCTTTTCATACTTAGTCTTGCTCACCCCAATCGTACACCAGCCCGACAGAGGCAGCAACTGTGAAATTGGAGTCAAGGCGAATCGAATCATCACTGTCATCTTGTGGCTGGCTCTGAACGAACCTATAAAATAGCTGCCAATAAGATTCGCATTGATCAATGGCCACCAACTGGGATCATTCGAGACCAGAGTCATACTATTAGATGATGAGAGTGAGCGAGCGGGGGAACTTGGTGGGCGATAACGATTGGATTCGTGCTTGATATACCACAATCTAGCGCTTACACCGCCGAAGTGATATTTGAGGGATGGTATCTGATTGGTCGAAGTAAGTGTTCCAGCCTGAATTCCAGTAGAAAGATAATGCGCATCCAGGGATACCAATGGGATCAAGGTAAAAGTTATTGATGAGATCTGAGATCGCAAGGCAGTGACTCGCGCGGAATATTTGGTCGTCCCAAGAGATTGGAGAATTGTTCGTGATGCTTTTGGTATCTGGTATTCTTGCCAGTTGAGTGAGGGGTTCGGCCTCGGCCCATCAATGATACCATCGACGTGTGTAGCGACGAGGGCAGTCGTACAAAGAAAGTATGAGGTTGTACAAAGAGGGGAGAGAGGGGAGATTGCGCAACAAAGGAGGGGATTGTTGTACAGAGAAAGAACGATCAAATGATGTGGACAGGAGCGGAGGCAGTAGGAACGAAAGCGATGACGAATGGGCGGTGATGGTATATGTTTCCATGGGAAGTTAATAAATGTGTGATGACTCCAGTTTCGGTGGTTCAGGAGTAATGACGGGATGAGATGGATGCACTGGTGAATGGATAAATCAAGGTCACCGACGAGCTCGAGGAGCGAAACAGCAGTCGCAGCCCTCAAACTCCCAAACGAGATCCTACATGCAGTACGGTGAAGTGTGCGTAGACGCTTCTGGGTAGCGAGCAGAGGTTTAGCGGATATACACTCGGGTATACAATTACGGTAGACGCGAGCGATATCACAACAGGAGATCCGATGGGAAACGACAACGGGACACGTGATGGAGCTGCCTGTGGACAAGGGAGTTCAGGACTAAACATCGAAGAGTCTCGCATGAGGTAGCAGCGGATGGGCTTTGGTTTTGTTGTTGTCGTCTTCTTCGGTTCCTCCGTCTCCTTTGCCTTTGGTTTCGCCTTCGGCAAGGACACGGGCAAGGGAGACGGTTGTTGCAGTAGTCTATACCCCTTGCCGTCGAAAACTCGTTGTCGTTATCTGATGAGTTAGAGGAAGCCTTGGGCAGTGTTCACCCCGACCCGCCAGTCAGATCCTTATGCACAAACGATATACTAATAATTTGCGTTGATGCCAAAACTAGCAGGGTCTATCATGCATGTGCATCTTGAGACGCGATTAACGACCACGAAGGTTCCCTCATACGGGGCTTCTTCGCACGTTGAGAACGTGCTTTCTCCTCTTCATCGGAGCAGACGGATAGAGAAGGCATGTGTCCTTGCGGAATGTTGGCTGCTTGATGGGTGTGGCTGCTTTTATTGCGGTGGTGGGTAGTACTCGAAATTTGCATGGAGGTGTCTTTGGCGAAGAGATTACGGAGAGAGCGGGGACTTTATGTTTTGTTTTTGAATAGGGCGTTATGACGTTCCTCATTGACGGTGTCCCTGGAGTAGCGGGCTGCGTGGGGACTTACTTTACCCTAATACCAACGATAGCTGCGACAGGATACCCTCCGCTATGGCGAAATTCGGCAGTCTTGAACAAATTCTCGCTGTAACCTTCCGGATCCACACGCATGTCACAGAAGCTTGCGAAGGTCAATGTGAACGATTTGCAAAGGGAGGACAGACGGAGAGGCGCCGATGTGGAACGGGAGTGCCAAAGATGGCATTCGAATGTGAGGACGCAGTAGATTGCTCTGAGAGGCACTGTGCATGGGTGAGCTGGGTGTCAAGGGAGTAAGAGAATGTTCCGTTGGACGACGCAAGTGAGCAGGATACAGGTACGAGTGATGGAAAGTGTGCTCATGTCGTTGCAGACGGTGCAAAAGGCTGCATATAAGCAGACAGGGGGACAGAACGTGGGAAGGGACGTACCAAGCAATGCTCTCGTTATGGTCGGCCTTTTTTGCTTCAGCTGAACTGCCATTCTGCCGCTTTTCCCGTGAGACCCAACTGATATGCATATTAAAGCGCCATTAAGAGCCCGTTCAGCAACCGAAATTTTGCAAACCGAACAAAATTGTGGGTAGCACGAACGTTACTTATGGAGATACAAGCTGAGTCTGAAAGTAGCCGGTAAGATCGATAGCGATAACATATGGGGCTGTGGATCATAGTAGTAGATCACAGCAGTAGCGATAGTTATGGACCCAGGACACATGCATCCGCTGGTCGCTAACCTTTTTACTCAACAGGCACCCCTTGTGACCCGTCTAGTCCAACTCATGGACCAGACTCACCCTGACCAGGCTCATCTGGCACAAGCTTCGGTCCACCAATGCATTCTTCGCTATATTGCCCTTCTCCTCAGCATACTAGTTGCTGCCACAGTGCAAATCCTTCTGCAGCAGATCCCAGATGACCCTGAGCCCTACCATACATCAGCCCTCACAGGGCAAGAGTGGGTAATTGAATTAATTGTTGGCCATCTGGAGTGCATCCACTGTGAACTTGGCATAAATGTTCATGTCTTTGAGAGCTTAGTCTGTGACCTTCATGGCTTTGGTCACACTGATTCATGCTATGTGTCGCTCGAAGAGCAGCTGGCTATTTTTCTGTACACCTGTGTAACAGGATTAACCGTCAGACACATTGCAGAATGATTCCAGTGATCAAACACTACTATTTCGAAGTTTGTGATTTCATGTATGTTTCACACCTCAGCTAACTCTGCCTGATAGATATTTCTGAAAGATGCTACATATATTCACATCCCACCCCTTCTACACCACTCACATTCACCTTCCTGTTGCTGATGCACCTGTCTCCAGCATGATTCGCAACAATCCAAAATGTTGGCCATACTTTTGGGATGCTATTGGAGCCATCAATGGTAGCCACATCCACACATTCCCTCCCTCAGCCAGCCGCCACTTGTACTACAACCAAAAAGGTTTCATCTCTCAAAACTGTCTCTTCATTTGTGACTTTGACCTTGGGTTTACCTTTGCACTGATGGGATGGGAGGGATCAGCAACAGATGCATGGCTCTGGGGTGAAGCTCATAGTAATGGCTTGGATATCCCACCAGGAAAATATCTTCTTGCAGACCTAGGGTTCTCCTTGTGCCAACAACTTTTGGTCCCTTACCATGGTGTTTGTTACCATCTGGCCGAATGGGGTCATGCCAGTGTCAGGTAAAACTTAACAGTTCTCTTTTGTAGTCTGGCTCATCCAATAATATTTTTAGGCCTGTCAACAAGGAAGAATTATTCAATCTTCATCATGTGCCTGCTCACAATGTCATTGAACATATTTTCAGTGTTGTGAAGTGGCACTTTCACATCCTTTTAATATCCCCTGAGTACAAGATTCAAATTCAAGCTCACATTCCTGCAGTGCTATGTGCTCTACATAACTACATAAGTGTCCATGACCCAGGTGAAGGGCCTCTGCCTCAGAGAGCTGTCTTCAATGACAAGCCCACCTATCAAGGGCAACCTGACGAAGCACATGATGGTATGATTGTTGGCGATGATGCAAATGCAAACACATTTTGCGATCACATGGCCATGGAGATGTGGGAGGACTATCAGAGAATTTTACATGAGTGTGATTTAGTAGACATGTTTCACTTCTTAGATATTGACAAAGATCCAAAGGAAGAGGAAGACATGGATGAGTACTATGGGAGTGAGGATGATGCAGACAACAATGATCTATAACATTCACAATGTATTGTAGTGTACATTATACAACAAATGAAGATGCACTGCATATCAAAGAGTGATGGCTAAAACAAACAACTTGCAATACAGAATGACACATGAAGAACATGATTACAGCAGGTGTTAAGAACCATGTTGCTCAAAGGAGAGAGACTAACTCAGGGGGGCTTGGCCTCAGCTTGTACACTGTGCCCCTTATCTGAGTATGGGCCCTTCATTTCATATGAGGTCCGATGATGGTCTGACGAAGTCCAGAGGACTTCCAGAGGCTGGCTACTCTGGTGGAGTGCTAGAGGACTTCTGGAGGAGCATGGGAGAATTCTGGAGGAATGCAGGAAGTGCTCAGGAGAGTTCCCACTGCAAGGTAATACTTCTACAGGAAACAGGATGGAAGGATGGGAGGTCCGAAGGTCCAGGGGACAGGAGGACAGGAGGACAGGAGGGCAGGATGATGGAGGACAGGAGGACAGGAGGACAGGAGGGCAGGATGACAGAGGACAAAAGGACAGGATGTCTAAAGGTACAGAGGGCAGGATGTCTGAAGGACAGGAGGATAGGATGTCTGAGGGTTAGGAGGACAGAACATCCAAAGGACAGGACATTTGGAGGTCTGGAAGGAATAGGGGCTACATCAGATGAAGTCCAATGTAGAAGCAAACAGAGGTAGACTACCCTTAGGTAGAGTCAGAGAGACAGGAAGTGGACCAAAGTCCAGAAAGAGGGTAAGTGCCAGAAAGGCAAAGCTCCAGCCTAGGGAATCAATCCCTAGGCCTGATGGATAGGACAGACTTAGGTGGACCAAAGTCTGAGAGAGGATTGGGCAAGTAGAGCAAAGTCTAAGATGATATTCAAACTAAGGAAACTACAGGAGTATCTACAGGGGTTATATACTGGACAATATCTGAGGTGATCAGTAAGCAAAGGAGCAAGGCTATGTACAAGCATGTGGAAACACATTAGTAAGTAAGACAGAACATAAGTAAATGAACTTGGAGATGAAGACTCATACAAGGATCAATAAGCAAGTGTCATATGCCATTCTGGACTCTCAACTCTAAATCCACTTCTCCAGATATCTGGATCCGAGATCCAGATCTCAGATGATCTGATCTATCTTTATCTCCCTTCTGGAGTCCAAACCCTATATCAGCGCCCAACCCCATTTAGACTTCCCCTGTCTCTGGACTCTGGTTAACCATGTTTCCCTTTTGATTATTGATCCATTACATACATTTCATTTCCGGTGTACATTATTTGTGATCTGTCCTACTTACTAATAGACTTTGCATATGCTTCGTACATAGCCTTTATGTTTGCTGACTGATTCCTATATGATACCTACAGTATATAAACCTCCTGTAACTCTCGGAAATACTCCAGTTTGAATATCATCTTAGTTCCTGCTCATTCCTGTGTCCTCTAGACTTGAGATAAGTCTCTTGTCATATTCCGAGTCTTAGGATTGCATCCTAGACTACATTTCTGACTCTACCTTAAGGTAGTCTATCCTCTGTTAGTTTCTAGTCTGGACTTTGTCCAGATTAGTCTTATCCACTTGCCCAGGTAACATCCAGATGTCCATTGTCCACCCTAGTCAAATCCCAGAAACTCTGGATGACTGTTCTAGCCCCTGGAAATTAAGGGCACATACTCAGGAAAGGGGCACAGCGTATGAGCTAAGGCCAAGCCCTTGTGATCCAACCCCCTTGAGCACACGACCTTAACAGCAAGACAGAACAGGAGGTAACCAAAAGCTGGAAAGGCAGAGATGCCTAAATGGGGATAGGCGCAGGATATTGGACAGAGGGTGGGAATAGGTCCGGAGTTAATATCCGGAGGTCCAGAGATCTGGGGATCTGGAAGACAAGGTGGATACAGGACCGGGATATGAGAAGGTGGATATAGTCCGAAATCTGAGATGAGGTGAAGTCCAGATGTCTTGCTGGATGGAGTGTGCATAGGGTGGATGGGACAGGGTGGTATGGATCAGGCTAGCAGTGAGGATCCAGAGGTCCAGAGCTCAGGGGTAAATCCAGAGTGGAGTTGATCCTACTGAGGTGTGGAGCACACAGTGGAAGGGGATCTGGCAATGAGTCAGATATGGGGTCCAGATGTAGGCTCAGAAGGTGTGGGAATATTATGGAATGTGAGTCTGGATTGTGGGATATGACAGCAGGCCATAATCCCCCCTGGCAGCCTGGTAGATAACTGATTGCAGGTAAGGTAGATGATTCTTGAGCTTGCTGGACAAGTATGTGGCACAAATTGGCAGGCTCCTTGCAAACACATTCATGAGGGTGACCTTGTCAGTCAGCAAGATGCACTCGTCATCTTGCATCACAGCCAAGGCCTGTGATCTCTCATTCAATACACAACTCTCATCAGTGCTGGCCAGCATATATCCAAGACTGCCCATCAGGTGGTTTATGGAACCTTGAAGGTTCATAAATGCAGCAGTGCTGGCAGTGTCCTTGGCGGCCTTGGAGCCTGAGCATTGACCAGTGACATGTGACATGGTACTGCCACCATATACTGACAACTTTGGCTTCTTGTTGAGGGTGGGGGAATCCATCTGTGATAATGAAGTTTGGGTGGTGCTGGAGGAAAAGAGCATGTCGGAATGTGAATGTTTTCTGGTGCTACTATTTGAGGCTGCAACTGAAGATGGGGGAGGGGGGGGGGGGTTCATGGAACTGCTGGATATGATTCCAGGGTTAGTGGATGGAAGGGTGGACATGACTTGGTCCCATGCAAAGCCAGCAGCTGCAGGCCCTTTGCTACCGGTGTCATTGCGAGCACCAGGCATGCTAATGGCAAGCCCCATAGCAATGCTGCTGGCCTTGGTGCTAGCGGCAGCAACTGCTGATCCACTGGCCTCAGTGTTGGCCTCAGTGATGTATTCTGAAGCCTGTGTGGCCAATGAAGCCAGGTTATAGGTGGCAGTGCCCTCAGTGCCACTCCCATTTGGCATGATCTCCAACATCTGGAGCCAAAATCTCCATCCAGCATTTTTGAATGGTTTCATTGTCTCAAAATAAAAGGTAAGGAGCAGCTGGAGATCTGAGCATATTTACATACCTTGTTGCTTGGGCTGGCATTAATAAATTGTTGCCACTGAGTTTCTGCTGCCTCCTCCTGAATATTAGTGCCATTCTCATTATCCCAATGACATCCTGATCGACTGTTCTGATATCTCTCAATGGTGTTGTGGGTCTGCTTCAGCTATATAGGGGTAGTGTTGATTAGTGATCAGTTACCAGCTGAGTAAGAGGATGGGGAATATACAGATTGCCATTTCATTTTGCAATGTGGCCCAGTCTTGGGTGGGCCAAGTGTCCTCAGTCCTGCAATCTTTATTGCAGACTCATAGTAGATGTCATCTTTGAATGACGTTCCTGCAATCTTAGATTTCTGTGTGATCAGATACTTCAGGTATTCGTCCACTTCTGCATCATTCCAATGGGCTTTGGGTAGCTTGTTATCATCCTTTTGGGCCATATGCAGAAGTTCAAATTGAGCAGAGATTACAAGGGCAGTTACAGTTGCGAAGATCTGTCTTCGCTGCTGGGTAGTAAGTCAATGCTTGGTGGTACATGTAGGACTGTTCATAGTTGGAAGGAGAGATTATTAAAACTCTGACATACTGGCTTGCATGCTACTCCTACACCCCGTTCCAAATATCGTTAAATAACAGTTGCTGAACAGGCTCTTAATGTGTGTCTCTACAGTATCTCCAACATAGAAAGCCATGCTTGACCTGTGCACAAATTTGTTCACACATGGACAACTATACCCCACACTTTCAAGAGTACTATGTTGGCAAGACATTTGAACACTATTTGCAAGAGAAGAAGAGGAAAAGACAACAGCAAATGAAGTAGTGTACAGGCATTATCTCTTATTGTAATTCACGGTAGAAAGTGTCCAAAGAAGGACTGATCACCTGCAAATTGATGGTGAATGGAACACTTGTCTACATATATTAAGCATGAGATGCTGCCAGGAATAGGTGCTATTGCATCCACCATGTCATGCTGTGTTGTTTTGCACTCATGATTCTGACTCCTTTTTGCTGCTCTTTGCTCATAACTATTATGGTGACATCCACTTCATTTCATGGTGTTGTTGGACTTCAGAATGGAAGCAGGTATCAGATCAACAAAAAGAATTATTGGTGATATGATGGCTTTATTGTGACTCCAGAAATAGGAGATGTTCATATCAATGTGTTTACTTTTGGTGCAAACACTGCTTCTGCTGAAGATAGCATCTATCTCTTGGATGTGAGGACAACTAGTATTGGTCCTATCATTGATGATGAAGGCAAATCAGCACATTCTCTTCATCTCTTTGCTAATGGTGTAACTATAATTCTTTCATGCTTGAATTGACTTATCCATCTATTTAAATAGGACCTACAACCTCTTCCTGATGGTGCTTGCACCTTTCCAACAATAATCATAGCAGGAAAGGTTTCGTGGGGTGCTTTTACACTCAACCAAGAAAATGGTTTTGATATGGATGTTTCTCAGTACATTGTGGGTCCACAACAAAACATGCAAGTTCACTGTTACTATCCCAAAGGACACCCCCATTTCTCTAAAACTCCCTTGCCCACTGCTAGCAAGCATGTCATTGTTCAAGGCACAGTCCAAAGTATTACTGGAGATCAATGCATTGTGACCATCAAAGATATTGCATTAGGTCCCTTGGATACTGTTACCACTACTGATGACAGATCTGAAAATGTTCCTGCTATTCATCTCAAGCAGTTTGACTGGGGAGGAGCACATAAGGACAAGGAGAAGCTGAAAGGGAAGGGGAAAGGAAAGGGAAAGGAGAAAAAAGAAGACATTGAAAGCAATGATCAGAATAAAGGTAAAAGAGCATGTGATGATGATGATGACAAAGATAGGGATGGTGAAGCATCCACCTCCATTGCACCTCACAAAGTTGCTCGCCTTTCCAAATAACACTTTCTATCTTGTATCTAACACTGAATTTTGATGGCTGTTCCACATGAAAAAGATCAATTGTGCAAGCATAGAGCATGAGCAGATTCTGTTTGTGCAGCAAGAGAAAGGCTGAAACACTGTCAATCAGTACAATGCTCAGTCAGTCTGCCAATTTTTGTCATGCAAATGTGAACAATCAATAACTGTACTTAGAATATGGCACACAGCATTTTTGGCTCACAATCTTGATTACCATCACTACCTTTGTTAACAGCAACCCCTGCTCCATTGCCTGCTCCTGCAAGACAGCCCACTCCTTCACCAGTACCTGTTTATTGGTGGACCCAGTTATGAGATCATCCACCAGCACCTATCACTCCAGCAACATGGAACTGACGATGTCCTCATTGCCATGCTTTACTATTATCTACTGAAGTGAATAGTTTTTGTTGTGGAAATGGCACAAGAGTTCTACCATGTTTGTGTTCACTTCCTCCACAAATGGGATACTTACTACAAGATGATGCATGCCATCAACATTTAGTTGAATTCAGTCATGTCATCAACAATTTATTTTCCTTCACTGGCATTGGAGTTTCAGGGGGGTTCAAACATTTTTCTACTGGCATTGGGGCAGGTCCACCTGCAGTTGCCATCACAGGTTGTACATATCATCTCATTCAAAACACCAAATACACTGAACACTCCATACATTGGTTTTTATATGATGAACACCAGTGCAAATTGAAAGCCCAACAATTTGGAGTCCATGGCATTGTTGTCCAAGCCATTAGTAATGACATTGATGGAGTCAATCCATATGTCCATCACCTGCACCATTTCCATCAATCTTCATGTCACACATGCCGCATTTTGGAATTAAAAGACTTTTCATCCAATGGAGACTTTGCAGCTGTCTGTTAAGGTCGTACTCAAAGGGTAACTGGGTCCAAAGGGCTTCGGCCTCAGCTCATGCGCTGTGCCCCTTACCCGAGTATTGCTCCTCATTTCAGGAAGGCAAGACTAGCACATCCAGAAGGTCGGACGAGTAGCATAATGGATCCAGATGACTTCTGGATGAGGGATAAGTATCGTAAGGCTAATCTGGACAAGTCCAGACTAGAAACTAATGGTAATGGACTGTCGGAGACAGAGGCAGATACGGATAGACTATAGGAATCAATCCTAAGTCTCAGAGGGTGACAAGAGTAGGGATACTCAAGTCCAGAGGACAGGAATGAGTAGAACTAAGATGATATTCAAACTGAGGTACTACAGAAAGTTACAGGAGGTTATATACTATAGGTATCTAATGGAATGATCAATCAGCAGAGTCCGAGGCTATGTACAAAGCATGTGGATAGTCTATTGGTAAGTAGAAACAGATCACAAATCATGAAATGGAAATGAAACATAGGTAGCGGATAAGGGAGCAGGATGGATATACAGATAACCAAAATACCGGAGTTAGGGGGTTACCAAAAGGAGATGAGTGCTGGTTGTGGATTCAGATGAGTTGTGGACCGGACCAGATGAGTGGAACAGATTGGATGACGAGATGTTGGAGGGAGATAAGATGTGGATCTGAGATCTGGATATGTGGATATGACACTGTCATGCATGCATCCAATTCTACCTCCATTAACCCTCACCCAATTGTAATCCAATGACATGGCAATCATGAGCCAGAATTCATCAACATCCTCTCACATCATTATGAACCACTCCACTATGTCCTTCTGTTCCCTCATGCAGACATAGGATGGGGTGTTGATGATCTACCTGGAATCCCTCACCTCTCACAGATTGAATGGTATTGCAGTCACTTGCTTGCCAATAATGACAATTGTTTTTCACTCTTTGGGCAACTGACATGTGAATATCTAGTTGACATGTATTCATGCATGGAAGAAGAATGACTGGCCTACATACAATCATCATTTTCATGGGCATGAAGTTCATGCCAATGATGCTGGTCATGATGACAAAGACAATGATGAAGAATTTCACCCCGAAATCAAATTACCCGCTAGCTTCATGGGTTCACAAGCTTGGTCATCTGAACAGACAGCAGATGCTATGGCTCTTGGTTGAAAATATGGCAAACTGAGTTTCTTCTGCACCATGACCTTCAATCCTGATTGGCCAGAAGTTCAAGAATGTCTGGAGCCAGGACAATCTGCTTCTGATGTCCCAGTTGTAGTCATGCAAGTTTTCAAATTGCACTTTGAGAAAGTCTTGCATTTTCTTCACACATCTTTTGGAACCAAAAAATATATGATCAAAGTCATTGAATTTCAGAAATGGGGCTTTCTGCATGCTCACATCATTATCAAGGTAAGCACACTGTGAATGATCAGGCATATTGCAATGAATCTGACAATCAAGTTAGGTGGATCCTGAGCCACCTTTTGAATGCCTGGATACCATCATATCTGCAGAGCTGCCGCACAATAATCCTGCACTTCATGAGAAAGTCAAGAAATACATGTTACACAGCTGGGATCATCTAACTCGACTGGGTAGCAGATGCAATCGAGATGGTCAGTGTATCTATGGCTTTCCCCAACATATACAACAATCAATGACGGTTGATGAGCATGGAAGATTACACTGGCAGCAACGCAAAGATGAAGATATATGGGTAGTGTCATATTGTCCTGCACTCCTCACTTTGGCTGACTGTCACTCTCACTTTGACATTGTCTACACAATGAAAGTCTTCAGTTATCTGTACAAGTATCTATACAAAGGACCTGACACTGCCCATTTCACCATCAAAGAAGACATTGATGCCAATGAGCCTGTTCCCTTGAATGAAGTTCATGATTATCAGAAAGGAAGATATTTATCAGCACCAAAAGCAGCCTGGCAAATCCTCAATTTTGAGGTCACCTGAAAGGAACCTTCAGTTACAAACCTACCAGTTCACCTTCCCAGCTCAAACATTCCTCAGTTTTGTCAGCAAGGAGGAGAAAGATCATCCACCTCCCTTTTAAATCACTACTTTCTACAAGCCAATGAACTCACTGGACTTTGCTATGAAGAATATTTTGAACGATTTGTACTTTATCTGTACTCTATGGAAGATGAACTTATGCCTAATGATTATCCTGAGAGATGAAAAGGAGGTGTCACTTGACAGAAGGCTTCAAAACAAGTTCATCTGGAGAAGGTAGCTGTTAAGGTCGTACTCAAGGGCTAACTGGATCTGAAGGGCTTCAGCCTCAGCTCGTGCACTGTGCCCCTTACTCAAGTATTGCCCCTTATTTCAAGAAGGCAAGACTAATGCATCCAGAGGGTCAGACAGGTAGCATAGCAGATCCGGATGACTTCTGGATGTGGGATAAGTATCATAAGGCTAATCTGGACAAGTCCAGACTAGAAACTAGCAGTAGTGGCTGTCATAGAAGGAGGTGGATGCAGATAGACTATGTCATATCTGCATATCCAGATCTCAGATCCAACCCTTATCGCAGATCCACATCTTATCTCTGATGCTATCCACATCTTATCCCCCTCCAACATCTCGTCATTCAATCTGTCCACTTGTCTGGTCCGGTCCACAACTCATCCAAATCCACAACCAGCACTCATCTCTTTTCAGTAACCCCCTAACTCTGGTATTTTGGTTATCTGTATATCCATCCTGCTCCCTTATCTGCTACCTATGTTTCATTTCCATTTCATGATTTGTGATCTGTTTCTACTTACCAATAGACTATCCACATGCTTTGTACATAGCCTCGGACTCTGCTGATTGATCATTCCATTAGATACCTATAGTATATAACCTCCTGTAACTTTCTGTAGTACCTCAGTTTGAATATCATCTTAGTTCTACTCATTCCTGTCCTCTGGACTTGAGTATCCCTACTCTTGTCACCCTCCAAGACTTAGGATTGATTCCTATAGTCTATCCATATCTGCCTCTGTCCCCAACAGTCCACTACTGTTAGTTTCTAGTCTGGACTCATCCGGATCAGCCATACGATACTTATCCCTCATCCAGAAGTCATCTGGATCCATTACGCTACTCGTCTGACCTTCTGGATGCGCTAGACTTGCCTTCCTGAAATAAGGGGCAATACTCAGGTAAGGGGCACAGCACACGAGCTGAGGCCAAAGCCCTTCAGATCCAGTTACCCTTTGAGTACGACCTTAACAGACTATAGGAATCAATCCTAAGTCTCGGAGGGTGATGAGAGTAGAGATACTCAGGTCTGGAGGACAGGAATGAGCAGAACTAAGTTGATATTTGAACTGAAGTGTTACAGAGATTTACAGGAGGTTATATACTATAGGTATCTAATGGAATGATCAATCAGCAGAGGTCCGAGGCTATGTACGAAGCATATGGATATTCTATTGGTAAGTAGAAACAGATCACAAATAATGAAACAGAAATTAAGCATAGGTAACAGATCAGTGAGCAGGACAGATATACCAATAACCAAATTACCAGAGTTAGGGGACTACCAAAAGGAGATGAGCACTGGTTGTGGATTTGGATGAATTGTGGACTGGACCGGACAAGTGGACAGAATGGATAATGAGATGTTGGAGGGAGATAAGATGTGGATAGGATCGGAGATAAGATGTGGATTGGATCTGAGATCCGGATATGCGGATATGACAGTAGCTCAAATCCAAACTGTACCAATCCAGTCTGGAGAGCTTTTCTATCTGTGAGCTCTACTTCTCCATTGACCTGCAGTATCATTCATTGACCTTCGAATAATTCAAGGGCACACTTTTGATACTTTCTATGAAGCAGCATCTGACTTTGATTTGTTTGACAACCAAAATGAAGGATATCTTGCACTATGCAAGGCCATTGAATCTCACTGCACCCCTGCTCAACTACAATTTCCATTCTTGCAGATTGTAATTGAAGGCTATCCAGCAATGCCATTGTGGATGGAATTTCGAGAGATGCTATCCATGGACCACATTCAGTGACTTGGCAATGAAGCCAATGGTTATGAATTCTGCCTGCAAATTATTGATGATCTACTATCTCATTCAGGAAAACACCTCGCTGACTTTGGCCTTCCATCCCCTCCCAGACATTCTGTCAAAGTCTACAATGAACAATGTTATCTACACAATAACCAAGCAGAATTTGAAGGCATCAGTGAAGACTGTTCCAGAAATTGACAGAATCTTGCACTCATAGCAGCCACGACAGATTTCAATGATACTATTGACTTCCTCTTCCCCCCACATGTGCTTCAAGATGCGGAGACATGTCTTCAGCACACATTCCTCTCCCCTCTCAATATCTATGTTGATGAATTCAATGACAAGATTCTGGAAAATTTGCCAAGTGATTTTTGTGAGTAATCCACAGTGATGTCATGCATGCTTAGCACTGACAAGACATAGGATCTTATTTCAGTTCAGACAGCCTCAAGGAAGCCAACCACACACCTTTAAATGCACCTGAACAGACTCCTGACTATCTCACAATGTTGACCCATCCTAGAGTACCTCCTCATCACTTAGACCTCAAAGAAAACAGCATTTGCGCCATTCAATGAAACCTCTTGGTAGAAAAGGGATTGGTCAGAAATGCGTGCGTGCATGTGATTGCACTACATTGTCGGTTTGTCAAAGTCCAACTTCTCAACACATTGGAAAGCCACTGCATTCCCCACATTAACTTTTCATTCCATCCAAACTGTTCAAGCTGGACAGTGAATCAAAGATGATTTCCTCTTCAACTCACATACATCAGCAAAATCCTAAGTTAAGGTCCCCCCTTTTACAGTGCTGTATGGTGCTGTGTGGCACTGTGTGGTATCATGTAGTGCTGTAAAAGGGGGGACCTTAACTTAGGGATTTGCTGATGTATACAACTATGTTTAATGGTTGTCAAGGACTGATGCTAGCATGAACTGTGCTCAACTTGCAAACAGATCCCTTTGCTCATGGACAACTATATACTGCATTATCGAGAGTGAGAACATGCAGAGACAATAACATGGGTGATCAATTGAATGGAGAGCAACAAAACACTCTCAACTGCATTTTAGAGAGCATAGTCCAGAACAGAAACAACTTCTTCTTCATTGAAGGATGTCCAGGTCAAGGGAAAACGTTTTTGGTGAAAGCACTCTGCACAATATTATGCACCCAAGAACAAATTGTTCTTATTGTTGGAAGCAATGTGTTATGTGCCACTGCATACAATCATGGACACACAGCACACCACATGTTTGGCATCCCAGTAATGGATGATAATGCCAATTTGCACAGTTCCATTCACCCTCACTCTCATGCAGATCTCATCTGAAACATGACAGCAATCATCTGGGATGAACTCCCTGCTATGAACAGAGCTGGGTGGGAAAGTGTCGATGAACTTTGCCATACAATCTGCAATCATCTGACAATACCTTTCAGAGGAATCACTTTCATATGTTTAGGAGATTGTCAACAAGCAGGACCTATCATCAGAGGAGCAGGAGAAACTGCCACTCTTGCAGCATCAGTCAAGTCATTGATGCTATGGAATAGCATTTGAATCTTGACTCTCAACACTGCAGTTCAGACCATGGGTGATCCACAGTTCACAGCTTTCATGGCAAGTGAGAGACAAGACTGTGCTAATGTGGTATTTCCTAACTTATTACTGTAATCAGGATGTATCACTACTGTGCGTGCCTGCCTGATCATACAAAAGCCGACTGAAGGGGAGTCCTTGTACATAAATAAGTACAAAATCTGGAATAAGAAAAACAAAATCTCCCGCTCCCTGCATACTACCAGCCCCCATTGGAAATCAATCATACTGAGCATCTCCTGTGCTACACACTACTGCTAGTTGACACATGAATGTGCTCCTGAAAAGCAATTGAAGCCATAGCAGTTGCTGTATCAGAGTTGGCCACGAGCTCAGCATGATATTCTTGAACACCGAGGATCAGGTGTGGTCCCAGCACAAACAACTCTACAAATTGGAACATCACAGCAAGACCAAGGTAAATCTCAATGTCCAAAGAATATATGTCCTACAGAAATGATGAACCATGGTTGCATGTAGAGGGCAGTGACAGATCAGCATACCACTGAGAGCATCAGAGAGAGTAAACCGATCTTGAAGCAAGAGACAGCCAAAAAACTAGAACGTGCAAAATGTCAGCAGAACAAGAGAACCACATTCGCATTATGAGTGCACCTTGCAAAGTAACTAACATGAGTTTGCATTAACACCATGAAACAGTCACTGATAATCCCTCTTGTTGAGTGTTGTCGCAGTTCACGGAAGTGCTTTACAGCAATCCAGACCACAAGACACAGTGCAAGGACCTCCCATACAGTCCCAAGTATCCACATCATGGAAGCAAGAAATATGGAATCTCCTCCATAGTCAAACATGCACTGATGGGTACCGGAGAGAATGATTTCCTCTGATATTTCTCAAATGAGCCTGATGCACTTAAATGTTTCATACATAATTAAAGCTTACCCACTGACACCTGCATCATCATTATTATGCCCATTGCTGCATTGGCAATACTGATGGCCACAAAGATGATGACGAGACATATCAGCACATTTCTGGATTGCTGATACATGGCATGTAACCAAGCGATCATGATGACTTGCATGGTCTGTCAGTCAAGTCAATGTCACAGAGGTGTATAGCTCACCACCCAGTGTTACATGTACAACATTACCCATCCAATCATATGCGTTGTACACAATAAGGCCTGACAAATCCAGCAACATCAGCTATCCACTGCGAAGGATCACAGGCCCAAAACAAACTCACAACTGTGGGGGTTGTTACAGTTGGGGACAAGCAAAGTCATCACGTTTGCACATTGATTTTTGCTGGCTTGTCACACAAACTAAAAAAGGCTAAAAATGATATAAATGCACTCTTTAGACTCTATACTTCATATTGGCACGAGCCAATTCCCTGTAAAAGTAATTATGACCCTCCAAGCCCTAAAATTTTGGCTGGACCCCTCAAAAAATAGCTAAAAATCCGAAAAAATGCGGAATTGATTCTGTCTGCTAACTTGAGTATGATTCCATGAAAAATGAAAAGATAATGTACCTTAGTTAGGGCGCTAAAAAGTGCCTTTTTGTCCACTTGAACAACGGTCCTCACCAATCATTATGCCTCACAGACGCCCCAGAAAGAAACCTAGAAACATCAGCGGCCTTTGAGGACAACACCGCACCATCCCTCTTGTCTCCGAAGTGTTATCAACAACCTCCAAAGATGAATATCATAAGCCCTGTGCCCAAAGTGTAGACCACCAAAGCAACTTCGAGTTAGATGGAGCCAACAATGGCATGGTGGTATTTGATGGTCTAAAATTTGACTTCAGGCTAGAATATGAAGACCAGCATGAGGATGAGTCAGATATTGATGATGAGCTTGAGTGGGAGGTCCTACACAATGAGGAATTTGGCCAAAAACTGGTTGCAATGTCCTGCAACCATGAGGAGGAAGATTCTGATTGGATTCCTGAGCGGCTGCAAAGGAAAATGACAAAATGTGCAGGAAAGCACAAGTGTAAGCATATGTGTGTAAAATAAGCAGCTGTGAGACTTACCATTGAATGTTAGCACGATCAACATATAAAAGAGGCCCTGATGCCATGAACAAGTCAGAGCGGACTCGTCAACATCACAAAGAGGCATGGAGAGGGCAAACCACACTGGATTCCTACATCTTCAAGAAAGATCAGCCCACACTCAGTTTATCCGAGTCAGCAGCACCACTAATGCATGTGCCACTGGCTAATGCAGCACCAGTTGCCCAACTGGGCAGTGAAGACACCACTGGTATCACTGGCAGCAGTAGCAAGTCAGTGATGGAAGATTCAAGTGCAGCACTAGACACAGATGTTGATCTAAGTGCTGCTGAAGCCGAAAAAGAGTTGATGGATAACAAGGAGCTTGAAGACTGGGAGGAAGAGCTTGACATAGCAATCAAGGGACGCAATGAGATCCGTGACTGGCAAACATTACGCAATCAGATCAACGATGATTTGAAGAAACATCAAGCATCCTTACCATTGACAAGCATCAATCAACTTGTGATCCTTCGAAATTTTGCCACACTCCGGTCAAAAGGACTCTCACAAACTGGTGCCAGCGAGGAGATTGCATGGCAATGGCGCATGGGAAGTGGTGCCTGGTTTGCCTGTCGTGTTTGTGCCCTTGCACACCATTATCAAATATTTGAACAACTTCCGCACAAGAAGCGTGGCGGAAGTGCTAATGCTCAGTCATTTCTTCATGATGAGTCAGTCTAAGCTCGATGTCGAACATGGTTGGCAATGGCACCTGTTGGCAAAGTAACTCCACATGCCCTACAGTGTGCACTCCAAACGACAATTTTTCCTGACCTGGGCATTGTGCTGAAACATCCGGTTAGTGAGCGAACTGCCTGTTGCTGGCTTGTTAAACTTGGCTGGCATCACACTGTGATCCAACATGGTGTTTACATGGATGGACATGAACATGATGATGTTGTGAAGTATCGCAATGAAGTATACTTGCCTGCAATGCAAAAGTTTGAGCGGCAGATGGTTCACTTTGAAGGGCCAGAACTCACTTGCATTGAACCAACACTCAATGTGGGTGAACACTGTATCAAGGCATACTATCATGATGAGTCGTGTTTCCATGCAAATGACAATGTGACTAGTGCATGGTATGTGTAACTCCCTTGAAGTCTAGAATATATTTGAGCTAATAGTGATATAGGCTCCAAACAGGGAAGCAGTTGTTGTGTAAAAAAGGTCATGGTTGGCTGATCCATGTTTCTGATTTCATCAATGAAGAAGATGGCCAACTTGTTTTGCAAAATTCAGATGGGGAAATCACAAAAGATGCACGACGAATCATCTATCCCAGAGCCAAAGGCGATCCATGGTGGAGTCATGAAAACTTGCTTGAGCAAGTCAGGTTTGCAATCCAGGTTCACGAAGAGGCAAATGGGCCTGACTGTCAGGCTCTCTTTATTTTTGATAATTCATCTGCTCATGCATCACTCCCACCGGATGCATTGCATGCATTTGACATGAATCGGTCAGATGGTGGGAAACAACACAGACAACATGACACAGTAATCCCAGATTCCAATCCTGATGAGACCAAACATGGTCTCACACAGAAGATGACGACTTCCACTGGTGAGCCCAAAGGCCTGAAATCTGTATTGGAGGAATGTGGATTTGATGTGCAGGGACTACGGGCTAAATGTTCACCTGTCTGCCCTATCGAGAGCACCGGCTGCTGCATGGCAAGGCTGCTGAGTCAGCAGGAAGATTTCCATGATCAAACATCGATGGTTGAACAACTTATCAAGGATGCAGGACATGAATGTCTCTTCTTGCCAAAGTTCCATTGTGAACTTAACCCCATTGAAATGGTATGATTTTGTAAATTTAAAATTTAAGTTTTCTTCACTCACTGCTTGTTAGTATTGGGGGTGGTGCAAGTACTGCTACTGACAGATGGAAAAGTCAACATTTGCTGCTGCAAAGAAGGCTGCACATGATGTGCTTGATTCATGCCCTGTTGATGTCATCCGTTGATTCATCAATCGTTCCTACCGGTTTATGAGTGCTTACAGGCTAGGGCTTACTGGAAAAGCTGCTGAATGGGCTGTATGCAAGCAGAAACAACATCAACAAGTATCTCAACGAGCGATGATGGCGATAGAGGCAGTGCTAAACATATGACTTAATACATAGATGTCATGTCCCCCCCTAAGGAGGGTGTGTAATTTTTATTCAAATGGTCAAAAAAATTGGCCAGCCAAAAATATCATGGGAAAGACTTCAGAGCAGCGTTTTTAGATGTATTTTTACTGCCTGAGTTCAGAGCTGGTGCTAGTTTGGCACCAAAAAATCATGCAGAGCCAGTACTAAATAGGATGACTTTGCTTGTCCCCAACTGTATGTTGAACCAATGAGTTGTTCGATAATCTCACTCACCCATAGTTCAGGTGTTTTGGCAGGAATGGAAAGCACTAGGGCAGAACACTCACTGCATCTGTCATCAGAATTGCTGGTACAGTGACTGCATGCCACCCGTCACAAAAAAGAAACAGAGTATATGTGAGAACATTTACTTAACATCATTATCCTGATTGTAAGAGATGGGTAATGAGCACAACATCAATGGTTTCAACATCCAAATGTACACAGCACATGCTATTCCAGCATAGCGCACCTAGGATATTTGAAGTCAACACTAAGCGTAAATATTGAAACACAGGGCACATACACTGAGATAGAGAAAGGTCATCAGGGACCAGCGTTGCCTCTGGTGTGAACAAATTATATCTTTATCTCATTCTTTTGATGTGGGAGTCCGCTCACCCAGATCAGTTCAACCTATAACACAATTTTAAATGAGTTGGCTGTCTCAGTAATGGATTAATGTACAGTGGCTCAAAAAACTGTCCACATGTTTTGACATTTTTCACTATCTATGATATTGTGTGAGAACAAACAAATGCCCCAAGGACATGCTTATACTACATTGTAGTATGGCTTCAGGGCTTTCATTTGAGCCCTACACCGTGGGAATCTGTGGAGATATGGTGGAGATACAAGGCTTACAAAATCATAACTCATGCAGACAGTTTTTTGAGCACATATTAAAACTATATAAATCATCATTTATGACACCATAACAATCATGCCACCATTAAATAAATTATAAAGTGGTGTCATTATGTCATTTTAAAACCATATCTAACTATACAAACCAAAAATTTCTATATTTCATGGTTATATTCACCATGAAAGCCACCCCCCCTGCTCAAAGGGATAATATCCTCTCTCTTTCCTATTCTGGCCTCTCTGCTTGTCAAATTTCCTCTAGAACTGGAGTATCCAAGTCCACTGTGGCCAAGTTCATCAAAGAAAGTCACAGACAAGGAAAACTTCTGTGAAGGGCATCCATTCAAGCTCACCTCTACTGATAGGAGGGCTATTATTCAACATATCACTACAGGAAAGGCTGATAATGCTGTCCAGGTCACCTATTACATCAATTCCACCATCACATTCCCTGTCTCTTCACACACTGTGAGAAACATTCTCAAGACAGCTCATCTCAGGTCAGTAACAAGGAAGAAAAGGCTCTCCTCTCTATCACACATATGCAGAGAGGACTAGCACCCTTCTTTTTTCACATATATACCTTGCCATCTGACCCAATCCTATTTATTGTGGTCTTATATGATCATATAACATGCTTCCAGTCCATGTAATCCAATTCTGATGGGCTAAGGCAAAGGTTAGTCATCTCTGTTTATGTGTGATAGAGAGGAGAGCCTTTTCTTCCTTGTTACTGACCTGAGATGAGCTGTCTTGAGAATGTTTCTCACAGTGTGTGAAGAGACAGGGAATGTGATGGTGGAATTGATGTAATAGGTGACCTGGACAGCATTATCAGTCTTTCCTGTAGTGATATGTTGAATAATAGCCCTCCTATCAGTAGAGGTGAGCTTGGATGGATGCCCTTCACAGAAGTTTTCCTTGTCTGTGACTTTCTTTGATGAACTTGGCCACAGTGGACTTGGATACTCCAGTTCTAGAGGAAATTTGACAAGCAGAGAGGCCAGAATAGGAAAGAGAGAGGATATTATCCCTTTGAGCAGGGGGGGTGGCTTTCATGGTGAATATAACCATGACATATGGAAATTTTTGGTTTGCATAGTTAGATATGGTTTTAAAATGACATAATGACACCACTTTATAATTTATTTAATGGTGGCATGATTGTTATGGTGTCATAAATGATGATTTATATAGTTTTAATATGTGCTCAAAAAACTGTCTGCATGAGTTATGATTTTGTAAGCCTTGTATCTCCACCATATCTCCTCTGATTCCCACAATGTGGTGCTCAATCCAAAGCCCTGAAGCAGCACTACAATATGGTATTAGCATGTCACTGAGGTCTTTATGTATTCTCATACAATATTGTAAATAGTAAAAAATGCAAAAACATGTGGACAGTTTTTTGAGCCACTGTATTTTGACACTGTTCTATCTACCATGTCTTGCTGATATTCCAGCTGTCTGTCCTTTTCTGTCAATGGTCAGGCAGCCTATGTCCTATTTTCTTTCCAAACACCTTGCATACTGGACACCACACAACATCTGTCATCTGATTGAATCATGCCTGCTGTATTATAATCCTCTCTAATACCCTCAATAACATACTTCTGTCTTTGCTACCTCTGAGAGTCTCTGTCTCTGGTTGCACACTTCTCTAAGTATGCATTGTGAAGGGTGTTTGACTTGTCGCTCAAGGTTTCCTGCTGATGTTGGTTTATTCCATTCATTTTTGGTTCTCTTTGATGGTGTTTTTGTGTGTGTCTGAGTCTGCATCTATGACATTTCCATGACATTTCAATGAGCACAGTTTGAAAGTCTCATTGCAAAGTCTTTTCCCACCTCCTTTTGCTCACATGCGATAATTTAGCCACCACTGCCATGTGCCATGTGTCCAGCATACATGACAACCCCACATGGTTTCATTATTGGGATGAATGCTACGAAATTAACTTGCCTGTGTCTGTACTAACTACTTCAGCTCATAAGCTTGTGTCCAGATGATCATGGAGAGGATTGATTGAATCCCCATCATGACAACTCTTGCCAAATATCCATTTTTTCAAACAGCATCTAATTTTTGTTATTTCCCACTGTTCTTGCAGGTTGTAACTTTTCCTGCCTGCAAGAATTCATTGTAGGATTCTAGCAGGCCACCATGACTGTCCCTGTTGGTACAGTTCCTTTGGGCATATCATCCAAAGTGTGTATCACTTCTCAGATGAGCGCAAAGTGTGAGGTGGCAGCTAACAGCAAGGTACTACTTGTCTGAGTCGAAAAAGCCCCACTATCACATATATCCAAGCCTACTGGTGCATTTTTCTTCATCTAGCAGCAACAGCAGCATCATTTCATGGCCACACAGGAATCCAAACATGCTCTGTCAAAGCTTATGAGCAACACTCTTAGAAGAATCCTGCAACCAAGGTGTGAAGAACTTTTGTTTTGTGGCTCTGTAGTATTCTTATTGGTTCTTGTTCCCAGCCCACTGTGATCAGCTTCCCAACAATCAAAAGCTTGTTTGTTGACCATACTACGAAAATATTATGAGGCTTCGATCATCCTGAATTTCCCACTTTTGGGGTAGTGCTTGAGGACCTTAATGCTTTAGAAAGCAGCTTCCTCCGAATATGTGAATTCATTGTAAGCAGAACCAAATCTTGCTTATTACATATTTTAGTGTTCCATCCGAGGCTCTGGTCTTGCATATGGTGCCCACATGTCCATAAATAGAGAAGCTGGCTTGCTCAAGATACATATAACTCTCTATGATGGATTCCCTTGGCCATTTTCAAGTCACTGGTCAAGAACTGCTTGTTCTAGTAGTATTACCAGACTCTTTGTTAATCAGTGTGAAAGACACATTGGAAAACCTTATATTGTGGTGACAATATTATGTAAATTACATGGCTATCCCTTGCCAAGTAATTCAACACCTAGATGACAAAAAATGCGGATTCCAGATGCAAATTGCTTATCATTCACTTTCAGGCTGCGATGGTGCAATGTCATAATATCATTGCAACCTGCAATGTTAATGTATATTTGATAACCGGGGCTAGTGCAACTTTTCACGATAAAGGCATGAACAGCTCTGCACTTTGAAAAATTAAATTATGACAAATAGGCATGTTTAACAACTCAGTCACAATTATGTTACAATCCCTTGCTGGCCATCATGTTGCAATGCCACAATCTTTTCAGTGACTCCTCATTGCAGTCTAGATTTGTATACATCCATGGCTATATACTGATCACTCTGATTTCTCGCAGTATACATAGCTATGTTTAGCAGGAGCAGAATTACATCCTTCTATACTCCCATGACTACAATGTCATGGATGAGGGAAAAGGTGAATGCTCAACAACCTGGACGCAATTACTCCACCATCCCCTACCGGTTGTCATGGTGCAATGTCACAATGCAGGCATAGGCTCCAATGCCAATATAGAATTGATGACCAGTGGTAGTGCCACTTTCCATCAAAAAGTTATGAAAGGCTTTGTAATTCAAAACATGATTAACAACAAATGATGATGCTTAACAATGGGGACACAATTATGCTACAAAGTCTTGCTGGTCGTGATTTTGCAGTGTCATGATCTTGTCACAAATTCGTCAATGTAGTCTACATTTGCAGGCATTCATGCCTATGCATCAACAACTCAAATTTCTCCGAGTATATATGAGCATATTTAGCAGGAGCAAAATTATATCACTCTATAGCTCTCATGGCTACAATATCATGGACTCATGAGTTCACTGATAAAAGTACTCGGGAGACTCTTAAGGATTTTGATATCTGAATCAGCGCACCTGATCTGGGTTCTGAGATGCGATAGAACAATAAACGGAGTACAACACTCCGAGCAATCAATAACCAAAAGATGGACAACAACGAATTACAAAAATCTAGTCACATCCACCTGGTCTGACGTAATCACAACGGACACAAACCACAACAAAAACTGGGCCATCACCCTTGAGGTTTTAGTGGGTATCATACCACCCAGGCCCTCTACGAACGAGGCCCCCAGGTAGTCATAGAGTCCCACACCCACCACATGGTAGGAGTGCGTAAGTGCATTCCTCGGAACGGTGTTCTCAGAACACCGCTATAGCGCGTACTTGTAGAGCTAGACTTAGTCAGTTGCTACAAATACACATCGCTTGTCCCAAAAAAAAAGAAAGTACTCGGGACCTGCTCCGTAAGCACAACCGTCTGTGCCTGCGCATTTCTCGCTATTTGCTCTTGTCATGCCAATTCGAATGTGGTCGATGGTACTGCAACACCGGATCCGCTTGGGCTCAATGAGGTAGCCTGATCAACGAGCCAAAGTCCTACTAGCAGCTAGAGGTACTCAGTGCGTAACTCTGGAGCAACTAAGATGAACAGGGGTGCTGAAAGGGTGCACAGGGGCTACTTGAGTGGTTCACTACTTCTTCGAGTTCCTCGAAACAGCCATCTTTCAACGATGGCATCAGGAACGAACAAACTTCCACTAGCCGCTACGATCTTGACAGTACTGCTGAGATCAGTGCGTGAATTTCAGCATCAGGCAGAGATCTCTACTAGTAACAATCCACCAAAAGCTCTTGTATGACCTATGTCTCCTTTGCAACTTACATAAATAAATAGTACGACAAAACCTGGAATAAATAAAAACGGATTCTCTTGCTCCCTGCATACTACCCACCCATTGCAAATCAATTATATCGAGCTACACGCTACTGCTAGTTGACACATGAACGCGCTCCTGAAAAGCAATTGAGGTCATAGCGGTTGCTGTATCAGAGTTGGCCACGAGCTCAGCGTGATATTCTCGAACACCGAGGATCAGGCGTGGTCCCAGCACAAACAACTCTACAAATTGGGGCACCGTACCGAGACCGGCATAAATCTGAGCATCCAGGGAATATATGTCCTATAGAAATGATGAACCATGGTCCCATGTAGAGGGCAGCGAGAGATCGGCATACCACTGAGAGCGTCGGAGAGAATGCACCGATCTGCAAGCAAGAGACAGCCAAAAAACTAGAACGTGCAAAACGTCAGCGGAACAAGAGAACCACATTCGCATTATGAGCGCACCTTGCAAAGTAACCAACGTGAGTTTGCATTAACACCGTGAAACAGTCACCGATAATCCCTCTTGTTGAGTGTTGTCGCAGTTCACGGAAGTGCTTTACAGCAATCCAGACCGCTAGACACAGTGCAAGGACCTCCCATACAGTCCCAAGTATCCACATCATGGAAGCAAGAAATATGGAATCTCCTCCGTAGTCAAGCATGCACTGATAGGTACCGGAGAGAACGAATTCCTCTGGTATTTTTCAATGAGCCTGATGCACTTAAATATTTCATACATAATTAAAGCTTACCCCCTGAGATCTCCACCGTCACTATTGCGCCCATCACTATATTGGCGATTCTGATGGCCAGAAAGATGACAACAAGAAATATCAGCACCTTTCTGGATCGCTGATACATGGCATGCAACCGAGCGATCATGATCACTTGCATGATGTTTCAGTCAAGTAAATATCACGGAAGTGTATAGCTCACCGCCCAGCATTACATTTAAAACGTCATCCATCCAATCAAGTGCATCGATGATGATAAGACCTGACAAATCCAGCAACATCAGTTATCAGTTTCGGAAGCTCACAGGCTCGAAACAAACTCACAACTGTAGGAGTCGTTATGTTGAATCAACGAGTTGTTCCAGAATCTTACTCACCCCTGCATGGTAGTTCAGTGTTTGGATGGGAATTGAAGGCATCATGCGGAATACGCACTGCATCTGTTTGTGAAATTGTTGGAAGACCGACTGTATGTCGCACATCACAAGACAGAAACAGAATCTATGCGAGGATGCGTACCCAGTATGTACATCCTGATTGTGAGAGATGGGTGATGAGCGCAACATCAATGGCTTAAACATCCAAACGCACACAAGATATCCAATTCCAGCATAGCGCACCTAGGATATATAGAAGTCAGCAGGACTTGGACTTGCTAAGAGTAAATATTAAAATACAAGGCACATACACTGAGATAGAGAAAGGTCATCAGGGACCAGCGTTGCCTCTGCCATGAACAAGTTATATTTTCACATAGTTCTTTTGATGTGGGAGCTCACTCGCCCAGATGAGTTCAATCTATGACACGATTCTAAACGAGTTGGCTGCTCCAGTAATGGATCAACGTACCTCTTGTCCAAACGTAAGCGCTGAGAATACCATAAGGATGTCAGTGGTCTTTCATACTTGGTATGGCTCACCCCAATCGTACATCACCGCGACAGAGGCGGCAACTGTGGAGTTAGAGTCAAGGCGAATTGTATCACCACCGCCATCATGTGGCTGGCTCTGAACGAACCTGTGAAATAGCTGAAAATAAGATTCCCATTGATCAATGGCCACCAACTGGGACCATTCGAGACTAGAGTCATACTATTAGAGGATGAGAGTGAGCGAGCGGGGGAACTTGGTGGGCGATAACGATTGCATTCATGCTTAATATACCATAATCCAGCATTTACATCTCCAAACCGAGATTTGAGGAATGATATTATATTGATCGAAGTAAGTGTTTCAGCCTAAATTCCAGTAGAAAGACAATGCACATCCAGGGATACCGATGGGATCAAGGCAAAATGTGTTGATGATATCCCAAGGCAATGACTCGTGTGGAATATCTGACCGTCGCAAAAGATCGAAGAACTGTTTGTGATTTCGGCAACCTGCCAGTGCGATCTTCGAAGTATTCTTTTGGTATTCTTGTTAAAATCCAGTGAGGGGTTCAGCCTCGGCCCATCAATGACAGCATATAGAGCATTGATCCAACACAGCCCAAGTCGATATCGTGGCAGACACGAGCAGAATCCTTTATTCTGATTCTTATACACACCGATTAGTACAAATGCGATTAAAAGTACATACATGCGTCGCATCCAGTTCCCTGTCATAACACGCGATCGACGTGTGCAGCGACGAGGGTAGTTGTACAAAGAAAGTATGAGGTTGTACAAGGAGGGGGAGAGGGAGGTGATTGTACAAAAAAGCGGGGTATTGTTGTACAAAGAAAGAACGATCAAATGATGTGGACAGGAACGAGGGCAGTAAGAACGAAAGCAGTGACAAAGGGGCGGTGACGGTACACGCTTTGAATGCAAAGTTAATGAATGTGCGATGTTTGGTGGCTTACCCAAATCGAGGGACTGTGGTGTATCCAACCGCAGCTCCCAGCAGATGACGTATGCTCCAGCTCAGAAAATCGGAGTCTAGTCTATATGGCGACGTGAGCCTAGGTCCTTATCGAAAGCACTCACTAATTAAATTAATGCCAGTGCCACAAGTTCGTTCCACCGGCGTAACATAGATGCCAAAAAAAGGAACTCCCACGCTATGACATCATAAACTTTTGGCTCAGATGACGTTAGGGGCACAGTATTTCAGATTTACGAGCGTGTTTCACTCAAGTCCATCCCCTCCATATCCAATGAGCTATCTTACTGCAGCACGCTGCTCTATAAAGAGAGTTTCCGGAACTTTCAGAGTTTCGTCGCGATATGCAAGTGCGAGGTGCGCCCATAAAACAGACACCTTCGAGTCTAGAAGCTGACGGTATGATAACCGAAGACGGTACACTAGGTATTGGTTATAAATTCAAAATCGCATATTACTGTGCTCATCATGACTTTGTTGCCAAAGTACGATGCATGACAATGATCCGGAGGTACGTCCGCTCCAACCGCTCGCCCCAGAAACAGAACTAAATTCCTTTATCACAGACGTTGGAGAGAGAGAAACGAAGAAACTTGTCCAGAATCCAGCATGAAACTTCAACCCCAATCGATGACGCACCAGGGTGGAACGAAGATCTGGCATCTGCATCTGAAGCACACGTAAAGGTGCTCGATACAATATCGAAACGTTGAGGAAAACGACATTGACATCATTTTGTAGGCTGACCGCTCTTCCGTCACAATTAACGATCTTCAGCGCAAGACGATTGATTATATTAATGCGAAGCACCAACCGGACGAGCAAATGGATCACAGAGAGGCATCTTACCTGAAAGACGAAGTGACTGGTCCTCTCGGTACTGCCAGAGTGGGTGAGTTTGAGGGCGTTGTCGGTGCTGGTGATCTTGGAACAGATCAGGAAGGCACTGACATGGAGCCCGACGGGCGCACCATCAAGCGGCACGTCGTCTATGAGGAGATAACAGAAGTCACGAGAGAACCCTGTCCAACGGAGAGCGAGGCTGATGTGAGTGCTTTGATTGCGGATCCTGCATCTTTGTCGTTGACATGCCATTAGGTAAAGGCAGACCGCGGGGAATATTCTTGAATCATGCCTGTTGTTGCGCGATTAATGTCGCTCTTATTCTATTGATACTCAACTTCTCAGCCATATTCCATGTACTCAATCACTCCGAAGTTTATATCACATCGCCACGTTTGCCTTCAGAAAGATTATTTCGACTGTGCTATACTGTAATGTACAAGTAGTGATACATAGGTCAACATATGTCCGTGTCACATACTGTATGAAAGGGAGTCTAAGATACTCATGCCTTAGGGTTGGTATCTTCACCGATAGTTTCTCCAGGGATCACAACCGGAGGAGCGCCAAACTCCCCGTCCCCTGGGAACGTCTCTCGCTGAGGATCTGTCTCCAAAGGGTCCAAGCGCACTGGTCCGGGACCAAAGTGTCCACCAAACGGCCCTGGCGGAAGCTTTCTAGGGCCAGGGCCCAACGTGAAATTCTCAGTGGTAGTGACGCCGGGTGAGCTTGCATTGATGGAAGCGACAGGGATGCTGACATGCACGGCTTGATCGGTGGCAATCTGGTTCACCGTCACTATGCGACGGGGGTCAAAATATCCCCGAATGCGGGGGTTAGGCTGGGGTCGAGGCTCTGTCGCCTGAATGCTGCGTAGCGTAAGATGATCAGATCGCTGAGTAATCACAATGATAAATCTTACATCGCATTGAATGAGGAAGTCACTTTGCTTTCCGCAGGAGCTCCCAAGACAAGGAACTTTGAGTCAACGAGGGAAGTGTAAAATAGACCGACGAGCCCAGACTGTGAATTTCTTCAATGACATTGCAGAGCATAAAATAAAATAAAATGCTTACGATTTGTCCCTTGTCGCCGGGGACTTCTAGTTGACCTTGAACACTGACGCTCGCACCTTGCTCTTCAACAGCAGCGCTACTCTGACTGAGCAACTGTGCCTGATACTGCTCCCTTGAAACTTGCTTTCCATTGTAAATGACATTAACATTATGCGCGAAAAGCGCATCAAACGCCATAGTGAAATCTGCTTGGGTCTTGGCCGTCAGAATAGCCATGAGACGCGAAGAAGTGAACGCGGTCAGAGTGGGGAGAACGAGTGCCATGATGGTGGAAATGATGTTGTTGTTAATGAGGCATTAACCACTGTAGCCACCCCCTCTTATGTACCCCAGAGAGAGCGCCCAAGTACGGATGGCTGCGCAAATGCTGCATTCCGCTGTTAGGGTGACTTTGCACAGATCGAAGCATCACGGGGACCTGGATATGCCGATAGAAGGTGTCATGATCAGTCGTTTCGGTAACTCAACTTTATGCAGACTTGCATTTTAGATGACGTGTGGGAGCCCCGGATGGGTTGCAATGCAGGTGAGGAATGATCAATATCAATATTCGGGCTGTCAATATGGTATGTCGGCGTTGGTTAGGAGGCCTGTGCTTAATCATTCCGTGGATATCGTGTTCTTGTGTGTTTCAAATAAACACGTTCGAGTCTGATATATATGGACTGTGGTCTATCGCAGCATAACGAGCAAAACGATTATAATTAGTGATGAGCATCGACGTGATTATTACTTACACAGCATACCCATTGAACGAATCACGCACATCATTCGGGCCCGACTCGGCGGCCTTGTTGGAAACATCGATTGGGCTTGGATGCGCGCTACTGGGCGGTGTGGCAATGCTGGTCAGAGCCGTATGGTTTCAAACTCAGATAGGTATTTGCCGAGCTACTAAGGGTGCAATAGGCACAGTACTAGTACTTCCAGGCACCTCCAAGGCTCTGCCGTTCAACTTTGACAAAATATTGGGCGCTGTTCACATACATTCATCAGTCCTTCTGTTTGCTGCCTATCTGGAGACTAGCTTGCACCCTAAGCATCACACGAGTCTGTTTAAGGACTCTACATCACCACCCCAGTTCTAATTTCTGCCAATCAGCAGATCCTATCTCCGTCTGCTCTAGATTTCCGTTTAAACTTTGGTCGAATAAATCATCGCAATAAGTATGAATTATTTCGGAGAGCTACTGGATGCCATACTTTGGCGTATTTGAACTCCCGAACTCGGCTGTGCCTCCTTAGAAATCAGAATCGCCCACAAGTTTGGTCATTAAGTAACTGGGAAGGGCTGTTTGCTCCAGTGAAATCAAGTCAGTCGAAAACTAATCATCACTTGTCTCAAAGCCGTGGCGTCTTTGTACCAGTCTGGTAGTCTTCCTGGAGAAGGAGGGAAGTGCTGCGCTATACTTATTATTTCTATGACATTAATCACGACCCCATATGCCCACACGATTTTCTGAGTTATCCACGTTATCCACCTGTGAATTTTGGCCTCCAAAACAATCATGGGTTATCCACCGGGTTATCCACGTGGGTAACTGGGTGGATATCTACATTGGTGGATAACCTGGTGGATTTCCACGGAACACTAGCCAGGCTGCTGAATTCTGAAGAGATGCGTCCGCTCGATTTCAGCGCGTGTTGATGGGAACGCGTCGTCGGAGTCGAACTATAGGTCCACAACTGGTGTAGGGGGTAGAAATATTTTAGGACGAGTTCTGCCAAAGAGTGGATAACTGCCACGCCAATCCATATCAGGCTGGTCGATGGTCCACTACATTTGAACTACATTGGTCAACCGGATATAAGGCCAGCAAAGTAGTCGTCTTTCTTGTCCTCTTAGTTTTCTCCACCTCACTAGTTCTACTGACAACATTCCGCCAGCGTAATCATTGAACGCCTAGCGTCGTGTCCCCTGTCTGCGAGACAGGCACATCGTCTGCTCCGCCACGCGCCAATGCACCAGCTCATGATGCTAGCACAACAAAATCTACCCCAAACAGCCATAGAACTCCCATCATTAACGAGAACATCGACGTGGTCGGTGTCCAGTGCGCACCTTTCCTGTTTTTATTGAGTAGCACCTAACATTCCATCAAGGGCTACCCCATGGATTCAGCGGGACGTCGAGCAGGTCGAGCACTGCAAGACAGATACCATGCCGCAAACCCTCTTGCAGCACGCTTCTTGCGCTCCAGAGACTAAACAGCGTGAGCACCTGCAAGTTGAGGAGATCGCTAAGGTGCACGATACAGTAAGGGATCATATTCCTGAGTTCCACTGGCATCACACGTTTACGAAACCCACGTTCGCCATCCGAGAAGCGTTCGGGGTTCCAGAACCCACCACAGGCACTCACGTGCTCTACATTCTCGTATTCTGCGAGCTCCGCCCCATCACGAAGCTTCACGGCAAAGAGCTTTTCGACACCTGGTGTGATTGTATCCTATGTACGTATTTGATTAAATTTATGCGGCTCTTCGTTGACCTAACGTGCAGGCCACCTTACTCTGTGGAAGGAAGGTGTCTATCATCGAGATATCAGCCCTGGAGACTTGATGTGGTACAGGAAAAACGGCAAACTGATCAGTGTGCTAAACGACTACGATCTATCCTCGTTGGTGGATGTAGTGGGTCCTCGGGGCAACGGGCGTACAGGCACGGTACCGTTCATGGCGCTCGATCTTCTCAGTACAGATGCTCAACAAGGCGAAGTCGAACACCTATATCGCCATGATCTGGAATCTTTTATGTGGGTTTTCGCCTGGGTTGTCTTGCGTTACAGGCAGGGTGTCCTTCTACTATGGAAATCGCGCCTTTTCGAGGTCAGATTACTGTTGAGGGTCGGGTAAATTTTGCTAGACCAGTACTTACCTATTTATTTCTAGGCCCTGGTCTAGCACGACCCCAGTGAGGTGTTACCTGTAAATTATAAATTATAGACCCCGGCAACATCCGGAGCTGGTCTCCTTTGTATTCCGTTAATTAAAAACGCTCTGCTTATATACTCCTTGCCTTCCAGCCACCGCGCGCGTCGTCCTCCCCATTTATGTCATTCCTCCATGTCGCCAACTTGTCTTGTTTGAGAAAGTTGACGAGTTGAATTAGTATATCCTCGCACTCAATCTTTGTCAAGAAAAGATTGATAAGTTACGTCATTTCTCCATGTTGCCAACTCATCTCGTTGAGAAAATTGACGAGTTACGTAGATTAGTGTATCCTCCTCGCACTCGGATTCAAATCCATGTTTTCCCTGTAAAGATAACTCGCGCATACTGTATCTTTTCCTATTGCTACTCAAGAATTCCCCAATGCTCCACTTAGGCTGCCGTATGTGCTAATACAAACGCATGTCTGACTTCTAGGTTATTTTCTCGTTGTTGGATATCCCGAGATGTGATGGTCGACGATACCGGCACCTGACGTCAACGCATATGTTAGGGTGCTGTATGTTGACAACGGCAAACTTTCATCTTCCGTGTTCGACCGAGCAAACACGCTGTTCGCATCCCGCATTCGAGTCCATCGGACCCTGCACTTCCTCACTCGTACCTACAGTCTTTAGACCTACTCACCATCAGAGAATTCGTGAGTCTACCCAGGGTGCTTTACGTTGATTGCGGTGGTTTTCCGACGTTATACATGGCTTTATATGACTTTATAAAGAAAACCTTTCCTATATATAATCATATATCGGCATATATAACAATACCTTCGGTTCACGAATATGTACATGTTTTGTTCCAAAGCTACTCGAAGAGTCATTTGGCATGGTCGAATTGGTAAGCAGGTATCCTGCCCTCTCGAGCAGTTCCACCTGCTGATAGGCTCCCACCCCGAGTCGATGTGATGCCCTGTCCACCCCAACCCATTAGATTGTGTCAGTGACTCTGGAGCCAGATGAAGCTGGATGGTTGACCTCGCAGGCGAGTGGGTATAGATTATAGGTCTTAAAGATATATACTCTAACGGTAGTTTTACAATCATTTGCTTCATATGCTAAGTGACGGTGTTGAGGGGGGGCGATGCATGTTCGGACTTGAGTGTTACCTCATGTTGAAACGGATCAAAGCTCCGGGTTGGAACAGGGCAACTAAGCATTCCAATATAAAAATCATACTAGCCTCCTCCTTCGACTTGATCAGTTCCTATCAACTTCCTCTTAATACCTCTAGGTCACATACAACGGCACACCATGAGTCTATTGAAGATCCCCTTCATTCTGGTTTCGGCCATTGGTATTCATATTTCGTTCACTTCTCCTTCCCCGCCACCATCGTCTAAAGAGAAGGTGGTCCCCTCGTCGTTAGAATTCTTCGTTGGATGGCTTTTGAAACTTCGCAGTACGGAGTTACTGAGGGTGGGTTGCTCCTAAACACCGGCCGTTGTCTTTATTGATCTGTGGACAATATAACAGATCAGCGCATGGGCAGCATCGTCTGCTGAAGTGGTAGCATCCTG